>NC_056737.1:393477260-393562260 GCF_019279795.1 Protopterus annectens | reverse complement strand
AGTTGTGGCTGAAGGCACAAACACAGGGCCAATATTGACATGTTGCTGTGATAACCTCATACATTTACTGTTCTAACAGGGTTTGTTGTGACATATGTCCTATGAGGGATATGAAGTCAGTAACTCTCATGGCTGTCACTGTGTGCTGACTGCAATTAGACTATGCTTCTGCTGTTCTAAGATAGGTAATCTGTGAGTAACACGTGACACATAAGACTCCAAACAATGGACAGTCTGCAGATAACCCTACAGGTGGGAGTTTCCTCAAACACATAACACTGTCATGACAGGTATTAAAGCATGTAGATCAGCCATATCCACACAAACCCTGTTAAACCAACATTACTCCAAATGCAGAAGAGCAAAACTTACATTCTGTAGTCATGTCTGGAACATCCCCCTCCTGTTTGTTGGCCTGTCTCCACAGTGTATGTTGTTAGAGGTATATCCCACTACCATCTGTGATACTGTTTTCCAAACACTGACATGAAGGCCTGCACACAGTGAATGAAAAGGGCCAACACCCACATGATGTTCCTAGTTATGGGAGTGTGTTTCCATGCAATTGGCTATGGGAATGTTACTACAGATCTTCCACATGCAATCAGCTATTGGGGGACTGCAATTCATGCACAGGCCATCAGCCGATCATGAGCATCACTTACAAAACACAAGCTGCTACCTAAGCAAAGCAGGTGTACTTCTCCACATCCACCAGAGAGGGAGTGAGAGAGACAGACAGAGACAAAGTAAGACAGGGAGGGGGTAGGAAAGTAAAAGCTAAGCATGTTTGTGTCACACACTTACCAGTACACAGTTTCAAACCCCTGCCTGACTATGTCTTGTTATGACATATCTATGCAGTTATTGTATGCACCACAGAGCTTGCATGTTGGAAAGCTGTCCAAAGGTATATTTGATGGTGAGTGACATCAGCAACAGTGATAAAGGAGGGATAAAGTAGGTGTAGTACATGTGCCTGTCAACAAGAACAGGTGCCAAGGTCAACACAGCCACACTCTCTCAGGGACTCACACACATTATCACAGTTGGCAGGGTCAGGATTAGACTTCCTAACTAGCTAGTTTGCCACAATACAGTAATACGCAGGTATCATAAGCACCACAGATGTTATCAGGCTGATATATGGGCAAAGGGTATGCCAAGGTGTCTGACATCAGAAGGCATGCTTCAGCAGGCCAATGGGAGGTGTAGTGAGTGTACATGGTGCCTAAATCATTACATTCCACACACACACAGACACAGGTTTGCCAGTACTAACATGCATGAGTGCATTGCTTCACAGATGTGTAGTGGTTGACGGTGCCAGAAGGCTGTACAAGACCAGGTAACAGTATACCTTGGCATCAGGCCACATGACAATGGTCTGCAGTGTGGCTTAGGGGTATAGTGTCTGGATTAGCCCACACAGGTGGGTACTGTATTCACCAACCACTCATCTGGGTTACTATTGTGGGTGGCCAGTGCTGTGCAATGCTTGATAAGTATATGTTCTATATTCCATAACATGGATGGTGTCTGGGATGTGCACACGTCCCACATGCATGTTTTGTGACATGTGGAAGTGTACCGGGGATGTCTGGTGCATGTTGTGTAGACAGATTGTTATCATCAGATGTGCCATTCCTGAACTCAGAACTGGCAATGGACACCAGGTTGACCCTGCACCTACACTGACAGCATGATACAGGTATTCTCTGGTGTCAGTGGCATATGTCCATACAGGGCATGTGTATAAGGCATAGTATGTCCTTTGTGGGTTACATTTGCTGGCTTTACAGTTATTGCAGGCATCCAGTGGGGAACATAGTGAAGAAGCACTGTATGCAATGATTTGCCTATTGTAGGGATGGGACAGGGTGTCATGGAGTCCACTGCAAGCACACCATGGTTACTATCTGTGGACAATATGCAGGGAACTACCAACATAGTGGCTGTTGCCTAGCCATGTGAGTTTGTGTATGAGACATGGGTGGAGAGTGTTCTCTGGATAATATAAGGGTTGCCTATATTGTTCCCCAAGCCATGATGTCACATGTAGGGGTATGAATTGTCTACCCCAGCCTCTCTGCTGTTTGACATCTGGTATCCTTGTAAGGTGGATATTATGACATATAATAGGCCCACCATATAAGAAATTCAAAACTCGCTCCCCAATGAGTCCTGTTATTACACACTCACAGCTACCTCCAAACAGGATACTTATGACACACACACACACACACACACACACACACACACACACACACACACACACACACACACACACACACACACACACACACACAGTCTCACAGTTGCCATGTCTGGGATTAGAACTCCTACCTAACTAGTACATCACACTACAGCATTACTCAGTTATAGCATGCACACTGGAGCTTACTGAGCTACTCCTTCCCCCAAAGGTGTATATCAAAGTGAATGACATCAGCTGGCTTGCCAAAGTAGGGCAATGGAAGTTGCAGTTACTGTGAATGGCCTCAAAAGCATTGATCCCTACACAGACAAACACACACACGCAAAGTTCTACAGTTGCCATGTCTGGGATTAGAACTCCTATCTAACTAGTACATTACACTACAGCATTACACAGTTATAGCGCACACCATGAAGCTTAGTGGGATACTCTTTCCCCAAAGGTGTATATCAAAGTGAATGACATCAGCAGGCTTGCCAAAGTAGGGCAATGGAAGTTGTAGTGACTGTGAATGGCCTCAAAAGCATTGATCTCTGCACAGACAAACACACACATACAAATGTTTACAGTTGCCATGTCTGCGATTAGAACTGCTACCTAATTAGTACATCACACTACAGCATTATGCAGTTATAGCATGCGCCACAATGTTTACTGGGCTACTTTTTCCCCAAAGGTGTATATCAAAGTGAATGACATCATCAGGCTTGCCAAAGCAGGGCAATGGAAGTTGTAGTGACTGTGAATGCCCTCAAAAGCATTGATTCTTACACAGGCAAACAAACAAAGTTTTACAGTTACCATGTCTGGGATTAGAACTCCTACCTAACTAGTACATCACACTATAGCATTATGCAGTTATAGCCTGTGCCACGGAGCTTACTGGGCTACTCCTTCCCCGAAGGTGTATATCAGAGTGAATGACATCAGCAGGCTTGCCAAAGTAGGGCAATGCAGGTTGTAGTCACTGTGAATGGCCTCAAAAGCATTGATTCCTACACAGACACACACACACAAAGTTTTACAGTTGCCATGCCTGGCAGTAGAACTCTTACCTAACTAGTACATCACACCACATCATTACACAGTTGTAGCACACGCTACGGAGCTTAGTGGGCCGCTTCTTCCCCAAAGGTGTATATCAAAGTGAATGACATCAGCAGGCTTGCCAAACTAGAGCAATCAAAGTTGTGGTGACTGTGAATGGCCTCAAAAGCATTGATCCTTACACAGACACACACACACACACACACACACACACACACACACACACACACACACACACACACACACACAAACTTTTACAGTTGCCATGTCTGGGATTAGAACTCCTACCACAGTCTGTACACAGGCCAAGGTACATATTCACAATACACACACTGTTGACAATCACCATAAGTACACAGACTTCACTACTGTACACACAACCACAGAATTCCCAGGTTATATCCCCAAATATAACCCCTACTATACATAACATGTGTAGCATGGTTTGGTGGCCGACAGCTGTGGTGAGAGCTGTAACTGGTATTGCAGGGGTGCTCTCTGGAGTCTTGGATCAGGTCTCTGTTATTGCACAGATATCAATGTTCTCCATTTTTAGGAGTGCCTAGTGACTGTGAATGACCACAAAAACTTTGATCCCTACACATACAGTTTCATAGTTTCCATGTCTGGGATTAGAACTCCTACCTAACTTGTACATCACACTGCAGTATTTTGCAGTTACAGGAACCACCATGGAGCTTACTAGGTTACTCTTTCCCCAAAGGTGCATTTCAAAGTGAAGGATATCAGCAGCCCAGACAAAGTAGGGCAATGGAAATTGTAGTGAGTGTGAATGGCCTCAAAAGCATTGATTCCTACACAGACAAACACACACAAAGTTCCAAAGTTGCCATGCCTGGGAATAGAACTCCTACCGAACTAGTACATCACACTACAGCATTACACAGTTATAGCACGTGCCAAGGAGCTTATAGGGCTACTCCTTCCCCAAAGGTGTATTTTAAGATGAATGACATCAGCAGGCTTGCTAAAGTTGGACAATGGTGAGTGTAGTGACTGTGAATGGCCACAAAAGCATTGATCCCTACACACACAGTTGTCATGTCTGGGATTAGAACTCCTACCTAACTAGTACATCACACTATAACAATACACAGTTATAGGTTCATAGGTTCATAGATTAGTACTAGGCTAACTGCCCTTGCGAGCAATTTTAAGCCTAGCCAATTATCCCTTGTGAGACTCCAACCCTGCACCTTGTGTTTGTAAGGCAAACACCTTAACCATTAGGCCACCCAGCACATGCCACAGAGCTTATAAGGCTACTCCTTAACCAAAGGTGTATTTCAATTTGACATCAGCAGGCTTGTCATACTGGGGCAATGGGGAGTGCAGTGTGTGTGAATGGGCCATAACCCATACATCTGGAAGCAGAAACACAACACTCAGGCACACACAGGTTTATATTTCACAGGTACGTGTATACAACTGCTAGATGAATACTGACCTGTACAGTCATATTACACAGTTATCACAAGCACCACAGACAATATAGTGCTGAGGGTTACCAGAGGCAAATGTTTACAGTGATTGACATTTGCACATCATGTGGTTTTAGCCAATTGGATGTGTGCTGGGTGGGACAGGCCTTGTGATGGGAGGATCTTTGTCACCATCTGTCACTCTCTTGCACTCATCTATGTATGTGTAACTTTGGCCTAATATAGTGTGTTGTCCTTGGATATATGTGTGTATTCCTATCCAATGTGTGTGCAAAGCATGACTGTTGTGCAATGAGGAGTGTGTGCACAAACATCCGTGACTGTCAGATATGTATAGTCCACTGTTGTTGCCAAACATGGGCTTCATTTCTCTAAGTGCAGGAGCATGCCCAGTATGACCTTCTATATTGAATGTGTGAATCCATTCCAGGTAGGTTGTACTCCAGTGCAGGGTTTTGGGCTCTACACCTACAGCTAGCAACCTGTTTATGCAGTATATCTGTAGATCGGTTGACAATATGGGGTCAAAATGGGCAAAGGATAGTGGGTTACTGTAGGTAATTGTGTCTGTGCTGCTTCTGCTACATGGTCTTGGTGTTAGCAGAGATATTCAGACATATGTACTGTTTTACACTGTGATGTTTTATGTCATCAACTACTGTCAAGTATACATATTTGCTTCCAGTAATTTCCTGGGGAACACAGGGTGAATGCAGCTGTGTCCAGTATTGTGGTCTGCAGCCTACATATTCTTGCACAATCATGCCATTCTGGAGGGGAACCTGCAGACACTTGCTGATGGGTCTGTGTAAATGCTTCAGCATCTTGGTACAGTGGTGGCTGAGGATCCCATGCTTGTACATCCATCAACGTGACAGTATGGCCATATCCTTTAGTGGCCATATCTCACAGCTGTACAGATTCACACAGGTTACCCAGAGGCAGGGGTCATATTTCTGGACATTACTCCTTCACATTGTGGTTTATAAGCATGTTTGTAGCCACCCATTCCTCTGTTTGCAGGCAGGGATAGTATGTGCACACAGCTGAGTTTCAGATTTCACTCACTCCATGCCGTCCATACTCCTACCCCCCTCTATTATTATATCCTCTTCCAAACATTATGCAAACATCATCTGATAAGTTCCCTATAGTTATCACTTCATCCCAGCAGTAATGTGGTGTTGCTCCACAGTTCATGCAGTAGGACATGGTGGACATGTTACTGGGATTTGTCAACATGGCCTTGCATTTGGGTTCTGTGAACTGTGTTATGTTATTTGGGAGTCCATGACATAACATACATTGGCAGTACGGGTGAGACATAGGCCTTTGGCAGAGGACTGTAGGGGATTTGGTAGTGATGCAGGCCAGCTGTAGCAGACCATTGCATTGCGTCACTCATACAGTCCCAGACTGCAAGACACTATATTCCCCTGGGGTGACAGGGTAGGTTTGCAAGGTGTTAATGCCAATACTTTCTGTCATTATTGATCTAGTGGTGTGGATGCTGGCAGTGTGCTGCTTACAGCTAGGGACACACCTGCATGGGAGACCTCTTCTGCATGCTGCATTCTGTGGCTATTGCCATACAGAGGTGGTGGCCATATTGTATTCATTCCCAACAGCAGGAATAAGACCTGTGAAGTACCTGTGGGTGATGGTGGGGTGAGCTGGGTGCATGTGTGCTATGGACACTACTTGCATCTGACTCACAGATATACACGGGGCATTCCACTTATGCTGGCTTGTGCAGGGACATCAGAAGTTTCTCAATACTTCATACCAGTGACCTTTGTGGTCTGCCAGTCTTTGGCCAGACAACATCGGTATTCCATACTACAAACCCAACTAATGTGCTGCTAACCTGTATGCACAATTCCAAAGGTGTGTCCATTTGACAGTAACATATTATACACTGTCTGTCTGGGGTACTTCCACCTATGTACTGTTTGTATGTCTGGGCCCACATTCATGCCATGTCCATCTTTCAGATGGTGACAGATGTTACATCCAAACATTTACTATGGCTTACAGCTGGAATGTGTTTTGCTGGGATGAATTGTGTGTGGCACTGCAGTTGTGAGAACTTGGCCCTGTCATCGGCAGTACTGGCCAATAGCCACCAGGACAAACCTCACCGTGCCTGCATGCTGACCACTCCTCACACAATATACAACACACACCAACCTAACACACGCAGCCCTGCATATTGTACACATGCTACAATCTATCCTGCTACTTTGGCCGGCTCAGGTAATCTGTGCTGAACTGTTATTATACCTACACATACATGTTACTACATTTCTACAAAGGATTGGGGGGGCACACCTGACAACTGTACACATTTGCCCCATTTCATTCTGTATTCTGACCTATCATGCAGACTAGATGCATATCAGTGTACTACAGTTCTAAGGTTTGATTGACCTACATTTGTTTCAGACTTCTTACCCTTCATAACTAACATCCCACTGCCTGACCTGTTGTAGTCTGTCTGTGAAGGTCTGGAGGGGGGCTGTTATCCATAGCCATCAATCAGAGGCCTTAGCACAGCCTTTGTTTGTGTTTGTCTATGCCTGTCCTGCTGGTTGAGACTGTTGTTGGGTGTGTGAGCCGCCCTGACTGGTATGTGTGTGTCCTATGGACACATTTGGCACACCACCTTTCTTGCAGTGAGTTTTGTCACCTTGTCTAGTACTGGCTACTATGGTGACATCAGTATTTGTTACAGATTTCATGCTGTCTCTATAGGTGTCTACTATCTGCTGGCATCCCATTCAGCCACCCGATTCCCTTGCATGCTCACATTCATACCATTGATACAAGTAACAAAACATACTACTCCATTCAGCAATTGATAGGGAGAGTGACTTACCTTGTGGGTGTGCCAGTATTGAGGATGGTGTTGGAGGGCTGACTATGTCGGATGCACATAGTACACTCCCTATACATGGTTAAGCACAGGTAGTGTCATGTTTGGCATCCCTTTTACTGTATGTGTGAGTCAGAGAGAGGTGTCATTCCCTGAGTTCCTACCGTGTCAGTGTATGTGCTATGCACTGCCTCTTTGCCAATGTCTGGGCATACTTTGCACACCTCCTTCTGCCTACTGGGGCAGGCTCAGGTTGTTCCTCCTCCAAGTCACTCTGTGCCTGTGCAGGCCTTGGCAATGGTGGTGGGCTGTGTGTCTCTGCCCCGTGCTGTTCCTACTGCAGCTGTTTCCACAAGATCATAATGTGTAGCATGGCACATATGATGACAATTTGGGTACATGTAGCTGGTGAGTACTGAAAGGCTCCACCGGATATGTCCAGGCACTGGAACCATGACTTGAACATCCCAAGCACATGCTCTATTATGATTCTGGTCTGTGCGTGTGCCTCATTATGGAGTTCTTGTTTGGGTGTGTGTGCATTTCTGATGGATGTCATCAGCCACGGCTCCAGTGCGTAACCAGCATCCCCCACTAGGTGGCCATAAGGGATGTCCCCATTGGCAAATCTCTGGTACAGCTGTGTCATATGCCAGATGTGGGAGTCATGATAGCTTCCAAGGCAGCCAGCACACACATTTATTATACGACCTGGCAGTTGATGGAGGGGAAGCCCTTGCAGCTGATGTAGACTCTATCCCGCTCACCAGGTGGTGCTTTGATGTGTATGTGTGTGCAGTCTATAGCATCCACTACCTCAGGGTATTCTGCTATTTTGTGGAAGAGATGCATATTGCTGGTCAATGCCTCATAGCTGTTGCGGAAATATACGTGCTCACTGGCATGTGCTGACATGACATCCAGGAACTGGTGGAGTACCCTGGATGCTGATGCCTGCGAGATCCCTATGATATCCCCAGATGGCCTTTGGAAGGCACCTGTGGCTAGTATTATTAGGCCTACACATACCTTGGCATCCACTGAGATGGGTTCTCCTCTGTTGGTTCTGTGTGTGAGGTGTGGCCAGCACAGCAAAACAATTTGCTGTAGGAGGTCCCTGTCCACTCTATAGCCCTCCACTATCTCCAGCTCATGTACCCCGTGGTAGGTTACCCTGGGTCTGTACACTCTTCTCCTTCTCCTTCTCCTCACTATGGGTTGTTCATCAGCATTCTCATCGTCAACACCCTCAGTCTCTTCCACATGTTGATTTATAAGAGCTAATGCAGCCCCTATCATTTTATTGCTTTTGTTTTGTAAAATTTCCCCGCTTGTGTACACCGGCGGTGTAGAGTTTATGGGAAAAAATAGAGGGAAAGGTGTTTGCATAGTTTATAGTAGTGTGCTGGGCTGGGCTGGGCTGCTGCTTGTGTAATTGGCTGATTCTGATACATTTTACCTGCCAGCCATGCTAGTTCTCTTTGATTACCTTCCTATTGCTGTTTTCCCTTCCCGTTGCCTTCCTGTTTAAGCCCTGGAGTGTGCCGCTCAAACACGGTGCTCAAGTGTGCACAGAGCTATTTCCTGGTTTATTTTTTTTTTCCCTTTAAAACACGGTGCATGGCACGCACACCCACTTAGGCAATGTAAAGACTGCTTGGTAGCTTCAGAGACACCCCCTTGCTTAGCTCTGCTAAGTTAAGGGCAAACCCGAGCCACAGGGCTCCAATAAGCTTAGAGTATGCCTGACACATCCCTCTATGATGTCAGCTAGCTCTTAGGCTTGCACCATGGTCTTCCTATACCTACACAGTTGGATGCAGGTTAGCTATGAGGAGGAATCTGGGATTCAGTATCATTCCCCTCATTTGCATAGTATTGCCTGCTAATGCCTAGTTACAAGTCTGACACTGAGCCTTCCCCCTAAGCAACCACTATTCACTGGCCATGTTGTCTTCTGCCTACCATTGAGTATAATGGCAAATTTGTGATTTTGGATAGAATGCTTTTGTCTAGCTTTTTTCATTATTTTCGAGCCGATCCCATTTGTGCACTGCTGCCCTACTCTTAAACGGCCAAAATCGGCCAAAAAAAAGTTATTTTTTTATTTTTGCAACTGTTTTCCATGCCAGTGGCAATATATTTGGCCATTGGCATGCTTTACACATTATATACACCCTTTATTTGGAGCTGTCATGGCTCCATTTGTAGTTTGCCGAAATGTTCTCGGTTACTAACCAAATACATTTCTGCAGATTACACTAGTCCTGCACAGCCGACTGCCAGCTTCCTGGATTGCAAATTCACCTCATTTGCATGGTTTTCACCTGCAAATAGGGTAATTTGCATACAGGAGCTGTGTCCATGCAGGAATAGTGCAGGAGCACTTGTGCATGTCCCGGGAGCTTCCAGCAGCTCCTACACTATTCCTGCACACCGTGCAGAGCTTGCTGAATCCTGGGGTATGAGTATTTAAAACAAAAATTAACCAAGAAAGAATTGAATGACATTCTAAAAGATATTAACATAAATTCTGCAACAAGACTGGATGGAATTGAATATGGTATCTATAAAGAAATGAAAGAGTGGCAAAAATAATTTTCATAGAAGATATGAATGAATGGTTAGAGATAATGTACAGGAACTATGAAATTTTTATTTAAAAAGTAAATAAAGAAGAGATAAAAAATTGGAGACCTATAACATTGAATAATATAGATTATACATTTTTTTATGAGAGTAATAACAAAAAGGTTTCAGTAAACAAATGGATAGAATATAAGCCCAGAATATATTTGGAAGAAAAGGAAAAGGAAGTCAAGAGTTATTATGGATAATAAGAGGAAATAATTGATAATATCATAAATAAAAATGTAGAAGTGAAGGTTATGATAGGGGATATTAGTAAAGCTTATGATAATATTCAATATAAATCATTATGGGGAATTTTTCAGGCATATAATGTAAGCAAAAAATATTACAAGTAATAAAATCTGTTTATGAAAGTAACTATGTGAAACTATATGAAACTAAATGTAAACGGCTGGACTGGGGAAGAAAAAAAATAGAACGTGCAATAAAGCAGGGCTGCCCAGCTAGTAGTGTAATTTTCTCATTAGTTATGAATGTAATAGTGAAGGAAATTAATAAAATGTCAAGTAGTGGTGGATACAAAATGATGAAGGAAGTACAATTGCCAATAATGTATAATTATGTGGATGATATTGTATTAATTGTTAAGAATAAAGTATGGATGGAAAAAGTAAATGAAACATTAAGTATAAATAAAAAATTGGTTTAAGTATAAATAAGTTGAAAAATAAAGGATTTGGTTTTGAAGGTATGATAGGTGGTGTTGAGTTCAATGAAAAATATATAGATATATTAGGATTAATATTTGGAAGGAATGAATACAGACAACAACAATGCGATAATGCACTTAAAGAAGTAAAATATATGACTAATTTTTGGAAATCATGTAGATTTTCATTAGAAAAAAGCACACTTGTTGAACACCATGGTAATAGGAAAATGCTTATGTTGCTGACATCTATAAGATTCCTATTAAGTATGAAAAGGAATTAATGATGATTATATTCTCTTTTATATGGGGCTCCAGACTGAATCCAGTCAAAAGAGGGATTTTGTATATGAAAGAAGAGCAAGGAGGTTTGGGTTCAATAAGCCCAATAGTACATGCTACATCTTTAATTTTATATAAGTTATTAAAAGGAATTATGAAAGAAAATAAAAACTTGATAGAAATGATACTGTATTATAAATACAAAGAATTGTGGGAAGGAATGGAAGTTAAAAGTAAAAGCATTGCGAATAAAGAAATGAAAGCGTGCCAAACAAGATTGTGTTATGGAAAATAAAAAAGAATATATGTGAGAAAAATAGAAAGGAATGCTACTTAAGTATTCTAAAAGCATTTTATTGTATTGATCCATGGAAACATTTAGAAATAGATAAGAAAAAAGCCATAATGATAAGATTATAACTATAAAAAGAAAAGATTAAAGAATGTAATGATTTTATGGAGATTGTCTATTAGAAAATTGCCAGTTAAGGCAATATGCCATAAGAAAAAAAGCAAGATAGAATATGTAATAAACATGGATAGTTTGAGACTACTTAGCATGTGTTTTTGAAATGTGAAAGAGTTAATACTTTATGGAAAGAAATATGTAAAGATAATAGTGTGAAAAGTTTGTTAAAATTTGGACAGATAAATATTTACATAATAGAACTTGGTTATTATGGTGCATGTAAACAGGAAGAAGTGAAGAAAATGGACAGAGTAATATTTTATGCTTCATGGACTATATAGGATGAGAGACTAAATGAAATTAAATATAATGAAAAACGGACTTTGACAAAGATTTTGGAAAGAAATAATGTTTTGGTTGCAGATAAAAGAGTGGGGGGAATGCTTAAATTGAAGTTTATAATATATGGAGATTTGTAAATAGATATAAATAATGTAAATATGTAAATATGTAAATAATATGAAATGTATATATCAATAAAAAAACTACTCTTTGGCATAGGGGGATGAAACTGAAGGTGGCACATCTAGATTCTGTCTCTGTTCCAGGTGCAAAGCCAGCCCAGAGAGACAGCAGAGTCATGGAGGATGTAACCCAGGGTGCTGATAGGGCTAATGTTGCTGTTATTGCAGAAAGCAGTATGGAGTAGGCAGAATCATTGCCAAGTGAGAAAGTAAACATTGTGATAGCAGAAAGTGAGTCCGTATTGCAGGAGAAGGGAGCAGTTAAATGTACAGGAGGAGGTAGAGCCTGATTCAGAAAAATTATTTCAAAAAAGGTTGTTCAAGGTGAAACAGAAAAACAGGATGGATGTACTATTTCAACCCTTCAGTCCGGTGGGTGGCAGGATGATTATTTGGAGCAGATGATCAACCAGAGTGAGCTGGAAAGTAATACAGCAGTATTGTGGAGTGACATAATGGACTAAATAAAGAGGGGAGAAAAGATAAACATACATGCAAACAGTAAAAGAAGGGGCAGGAAGAAAGGAAGAAAAGAAGGATATGAAGAGAAGGTATACCTTTCATATTAGCAGTAAAAAGGAGAATGGACTAGAAAGGTATGAAGTGTGGGACTCCTTGATTGCACCTTTAGGAGTTACTGCAAAGGAGGTAAGAGCATTTATTCTTATTAACAATGAGACTTTTTGTGACTTATCTGAGAATGGACAATATATGGAGAATTTCATAGCGAGATATAAACAAAAAAAGAATGCATACCCTTGGCCTGAATATGTGATTCATCCTTTTTTAGACCGTTAAAAAAAGATTATTGGTTCAATTTAGAACAGAAGTTGAAACTATAGATTTAAAAATGAATTTATTGACTATGCGCAAGGAGGTATTGGATATGACAAAGGTTTATGATGAAAGAGGACTTTGTACTGGAGGATGGGAATGTAGTAATATTAAAGATGGAAAATTACAATATGATACATATACCAAGTAGTGTTAATGTTCATGGTAATAAGGGTTTTGTGAGATACAGAGGACAACCACAGAGTTGTTATTTTTATGGAAAAGATCATTTGATTAATGAATGCAATAAGAAAAATGTTATTAGTGTGGTCATACAGGGTGTAATGCAAACAAATGTGATTTAAAATGCAAGAAAAGTGGTAATACTGGATATTCATGGTTAGAATATAAAATAGACATACAAGAAGGTGAAACTAAAGTTATACAGGAGAAAGAGCCAGAAGAAATTGTGACACAAGAACAAGTTCAGCAAAATGAAATCAATGTAGAGGTTATAGATAAAGATTACAAAAGAGATAAAGGAAAAGAAATAGTAACAGATGAGACAAGTGAAGAGTCTGAATGGCACAATTTAAAAGGAAAAAATAATTTGATAGGAAAAAAGGTTAGGGAAAGGAAAAGAAAAATTAAAAACATAACGTTTCGAGAAAATAAGGTAAAGGATAAAAATGATAATAACTGTTCTGTAAATGCTGAGAATATTAGGATTAAATTAACAGCTTGAAAAACACTAAGAAAAGAATTAGTATATTACAGTGGTGTGATGGAATAGATCCAGGAGTAATAATATTACAGGACATAAGACTATTAACAGAAGAAGAAAGAACACAAACAGACAAACTTTGGAATGGTACCATTGTTTGGAATATTGGTAAAGAAACATGTTCCACCATATGTATATTATGTCAAAAAGATATTAAGATATTAGATGTTACAATAGCTGAAATAGGTAGAATAACAGTGTTAGACATAGTATGGAAAATATATACATAGAATTGTAGCTTTATAAGCATATGTTGCCAAAAAGCAAAGAGAGACTATATTCAAAAGTATACTTAATTTTGTATGTGTAAATATGAATATAATAATAGCAGGGGATTTTAATTGTAACCTAAGAGAAAAAAAAATAATTGTGATGTTAAAATGGTCACTGAACTTATGAGGAGTAGTAAGTTAAAGTTATGAGAAAATAAACATTGGACATATAAGAGAAATGAGATTAAAACTGAAATAGTTTGTTTTTTTTTTTAATTTCAGAACATTTAAAAGTTAAACAAAAAGGAATTAAGTATAACAAATTTTCTGACTATATAGCAATTTGGATTAAAATACAAGAACATGAAAAACATATTAAGATAGGAAAAGGAATTCAAAGAATTAATGAAAAAGATTTAGTAGAAAGGAAATAATTTGTTGTACTCTGGAAACAGCATATAAGTATGAAAAAATTCTATGAAAATTTAATTGCATTTTAAAGAAAAATATAAAAAAGTATTCTTAGAATACACAGAAAAGATAAAGAAAGTAAAAGACAAATATAAAGTGTTGTCAAGAAATATTCAAAGATGTATTAGATAAGAAAAAAATTCTATGACAAGGAAAAATAAATATATAAAATGAATCCAATTAAGGTTCATAATTTGTTATATAAACAAAAATATTTGTTACTAGGTAAAAATAATTAGCACCTTATTTGTGTAAGATAATGAAAGAAGAAAAGATAATAACAGAATTACAAGATAAGGAAGCTAAATTAATAAAAAAGCAATAAGGAATATATGAAATAGTTAAAGAACATGTATTAAATGTATTCATCAGGAAAGAAGTGAACACATGAAAAGTTTATGATGGAGAGAAATTGAACAGAGAAGATAATGAATAGTTAGGAAAAATAATGAATATAAATGAACTGAATGAAATTATAAGTTACATAAACACAAACTGTGCAACAGGAATAGATGGAATTGAATATGTATATATGGAGGATTGGCAAAGAGTAATGTTTATCAAGGTGATGAATGAATGAATGGCTAGAGACAGGGATTAAATATAAAGAAATTTGCACTGTGGTAATAAAATTTATATTAAAAAGAAAGGAACAGAGATGGAATAAAAAAATGGAGACCGATAACATTGAGTAACACAGATTGCAAAATATATATGAGAATTATTGCCAAAAGATGACGATGTAAGATGGAGAAAGTATATTATCAAAATATATTTGGGAGAAAAAGGAAAGGAAAGTCAAGAATTATTATGGATAATAAGGGAGGTAATTGATGACAGTATTAATAAAGAAGTAGAAACAAAAATAATGATAGGAGACACAAGTAAAGCCTATATAACATACAACATGAATCATTATGGGAGATTTTACAAGCGTACAATATAAGTGAAAATGTTTTAAGGGTATGATAAAAATTATGTAAAACTAAATGTGAATGTATGGATAGGGGAAGAAATAAAAATATAAAGTGGAATAAGACAGGGGTGTCCAGCAAGTAGTTTAATTCTTTTCATTGGTTATGAATATAATAGTGATTTTAATTAACACAATGTTAAGAAATGGAGGTTATAACATGGTAAAAGAAGTGCAAATGCCAATAATGTACACATATGCAGATGATATTGCACTAATTGCAAAGAATACACAATGGATGGAAAGAATAAACTTAAAGTTACATGTAATGCTTGTGAAAATTGGACTAAATATAAACAAATTAAAAATAAAGGATTTCATTTTAATGGGAAAATAGGAGGTGTTGAATATAATGACAAGTATATAGAGGTGTTAGGAGTGACATTTGGGAAAAATGAATGCAAATAGGAACAATGGGACAAAATGATGAAAGAAGTAAATGACGTGTTTATGTTTTGGAAAACATATATGTTTTCATACAGAGAGAAGACATATTTAATCAACAGTATGATATTAGGTAAATTAGGGTATGTGGAAAATATTTATGATACCTGTAAAATATAAAAAAGAACTAATGATGTTAATTTTTTTTTCATTTATTGGGGGTTCTAGACTGAATTCGGTTAACAGAAGAACATTGTATATGAAAGAAGAACAGGGGACCTAGGTTTAATTAATCCTATTTTTCATGTAGCATCTTTAAGTTTATACAAAGTATTAAAAAGTATTATGAAGGAAGAAAAAATGATAGAAATGATAATGTATTATAAATATAAATATGTATGGGAGGGAATGGAAGCTAAGAAGAGAGGTAAAAGAATTAATAATGATGAAATAAAAGAATATCAGAATAAAATTGTATTATGGAAAATAAAAAAGAATGCAATAGAAAAGAACAGGAAGGAATGGTATATTAATGTAATGAAAAATGTTTATTTTGTTGACCCACGGAAAGATCTTGAAATGTATAAGAAAAAAACTATATTAAGGAGATATGCAAATTACAAAAAAATAAAGGAATGTAATGATTTTTGTGGAGATTATGCCTATGCAAACTGCCTGTAAAAGCTAATATGCAGCATAAGAGAAAACAAGACAGAATTTGTAATAAGTGTGAAGAATTAGAAATTGCTATAAATGTTTTTTGAAATGTGACAGAATTAATAAGTTATAGGTAGAAACATGTAAATATGATATGGCTAAAATTATTTTTAATATGAACAGTTAAATATGGACATGATAGGATATGGTTATTATGGAGCATGAAGACAAGACGTAAAGAAGATGAACAAAATTATTTTTATGTAGCATGGACAATATGGATTGAAAGAATCAATTAAATTAAATATAATGGGAGATGGACATTGGCAAAGATGTTGGAAAAGATATGGTTTTGCATGTGGGCAAAAAAAATATTTGAAAATGTAAAGTAAATGTATGAAGATGTAAATATTGGTAAATAGTATTAATATGCAAATATGAAAATGATATGTAATATATATATATATATATATATATATATATATATATATATATATATATATATATATATATACATATATATATATATATATATATATATATATTCACAAAATAAAAAAAATACTAGGAGATTGCCTGTTCCCATACTAGAGCAGTGGCAGCTATAAGAATAGCACTCAAGGGCATCTAAGATGGAAGACAGTACAGAGCTTAATACTGGAGCAGTGTTTGAGGCTCTACAGGACTCCAAGAAGCTGGTTTAGCAAATTTTGTTTTTTTCATTGGAGGCAAATGTTCAAAACAATGATGGATGTTTTATTATGACCCTGCAGTTGGGAGGGTTGCGAGATGATGTTTTGGGTGAATTGCTGCAGAGCAAGATGGAGACTGGAAAAGATGTTTCATCGGATGAAATTATGGACAAAATCCAATTAGAGGAATCTGAAGCAATTTTAAAAGAAAATTGTCAGAAAAAGAAATCATATGCTGAGACCATTAAGGAATCTGCAGAAGTGATAATAGATGAACAGAAGAAAGGAAATGTCAACAACCAAAGGAAATTCATGGTAAAAATTCAGAACAAGGAAGAAAATGAAATGGACAGGTATGAAATTTGGAATAATTTGATGGTCCTATTGGGTGTGAAGGCTCATGAGGTAAGAGCTTTTATTTTTATTAACACAGAGATATTGTGTGACATTATTTTAATTCTGTTGGTTTTGGTTCTGTTCTGTGTAGTGTTTTGGGGGTTTATGAAAGAAAAAAAAATAATCCATGGAAATCTTATATTATTAAAGCATTTCACAGAGAAACAGAAAAGAAAATACATGTTCAATTTTGAAGTGAAGTTGAAAAAGAGACGTTAAAGAAACATTTAAACAGACTTTGCAAAGAAGTTATGGGCATTAGCAAAGTGCAGGATAACAGAGGATTATGGACTGGTGGATGGGACTGTCACATTGTACTGAAAATGGAGAAAGGAAAAACTGTTCATCTCCCAAGAATGATAAATGTAGAAGGTAACAGGGGTGTTCTAAAACACTTGGAACAACATGAAAACATGTTTTTATTTTCTGTGGAAAAGATGATTATTTGATAAGTAACTGTAATAAGAGAAAATGTTATATTTGTTAAGAAGCGGGTCATGATGCAAAAAAAATTTGAATTGAAATGTTATAAATGTAACAAAATTGGTCATTCATGGATAGATAGTAATCTAGAGAAGAAAGATGAAGAAGAAGAAGAAAATAAAAGTAAGGATATAATACAGACAGAAGAAACAGTCCCAACAAAAGACAAAGAAGAAGTAGGGAAGCAAGATCAGGTTAAAGATAAAGATAAGGATAAAAAGAAAAATGAAACAGAATATATTATTGAATAAGGTTCTGAAACAAATGATGAGGAATTGGAAAATATTGAAAGGTAAAAATAATTCAATTGGCATCAGAGTAACAAACAGAAAAAGAAAGTTTAAATGGATAAGTGTAAAAGAGAATAAAGGAAACAAATAATACAAATGAGATAAATACTTCAAATTTGCATAATTTCTGGTAAGGTAATAGTCATCTTGACAGCTTTATAGTTATTTCAGTAAATGCAAATTGTATGCAGAATGTAAGTAGAAGAATAGATATCCTAAACTGGTGTAGTAAGTTTAATACTAATGTAATAATATTGAAAGATGTAAGATTTGTTGACACAAAAAGACTGAGATTACAAGCACAGAAACTTTGAGGGGGAGATACAATATGGAAACTAGGAAAATAACTATGTTCTGGCATAGTTGTACTTTGTAGGAAAGTCAGTGAAAAGAGTGAAAATATTGAATGTAACATCGGTAATGATGGGAAGATTAATTATTGTAGATCTTAGATGGCATAATCAGGTATATTGAAATATAGGATTGTGTGCCTATGCTACAAGTAAATAAAGGGAAATCTATTTCATAAAATTCTCAATTATGTAATAATATGAATATAATAGTAATGTGAGATTTTAATTGTGATTTGAGATAAAAAAATAAGAAGAAAGGAAATGTCAAGAAAAGTTTTGAAGCTATAAAATGTAGCAATTTAATGATCTCAAATAATTTGTGGATATACAGTCAAGGTATATATAACACTGAAATAGATTATTTTATTATATTACAAAGTTTAAATATAGCTAAGGGAGTGACACTTATAACAGGCTTTACAGATCACTCAGCTATATGGATAGAGATACAGGAAAATATGGAGTATATTAGATTTGGAAAAGGAATAAAAAGAATAGATAAGAAATTATGGGATAAAAATGGAAATAAAATAAATATGCAATTATGGAAAGATCACATTTCTACTAGAGTATGTTACAAAAACTGGTCTGAGTGGTGGATAACTTAAAAAAACATAAAATATTTTTAGAATGGCAGTAAGATATAAGAAAAACAGAAAAAAAACAAACTGTTAAACAATGTTTAAACATGCTTTAAAGGATTTGTAAAGGAATGATAGAGAGTGTCATTTGATAGGACACAGAATTTATGAAAATAATTGAGAACAATTAAAGAATTATTATTTAAGCAAAGCTATTACTTACAAGGTAAAAGAGAGGAGGTATCAGCTTATTTGAGTAGCATAGTTAAAGAATACTAGTATACTGAGAGAAATGAAAGATGGTAGAAGAGAGGTAAGAAGATCACAGGAACAAATTGTGAATATCATAATAAATTATGTAAAAAAGTTTCAATATAGAAAGAAAAGTCATGTTAAAAATTAACAGAACAAGGAAATAAAGATTTGGAAAATGAGATTCCCTTATATGATGAAGATAAGGTACTTGGACAAGTTAATTTACAGTTAGTTTCAGGACCAGATGGAATAGGTACCAAATAATTTTATGGCTTGGCACTTCTTAAAAGTCATGAATGAGTGGTTAAATGAAGGTTGTATGTATAGAGATTTATGCAGTTGTTGTTGTTTGTCTTTTGGCTTTTCCCGGTTAGGGGTCGCCACAGCGGAACTCCGGGCCGCTAATGATTGGCAGTAGATTTTTTCACAAATGCTGAGGTGCCAGCTCAATGTTCAACCTTCAAAGAAGGCACGCCCATTTATGCATGTCTTTTGAAGGCCCACCCAATCGCGGGGAGGACATGTAGACTCCACACAGAAGGCACTACCCACACTCCAGCCGAGAATCGAACGGGAGAACCTCTTGCTGTGAGGTAACAATGCTACTACTGCACCACTACAGATACATAAAGATTTATGCAGTGATATACTTAAATTTGTATGGAAAAGGGAAGATAAAAATAAAATTGAAAACTGGAGACCCATAATACTGAATAGTATTGAGTGATACAGATTATAAATTTTTTATGAAACAAATTCAGAAGAGAATGGAAAATAAAATGAAACATATTATAGAAGATAGTATATATAGTTTAAAGGGAAAAGGATACCAGAAAATATTATTAATAGTAAGGGAACTTGTGGATGATATTATAAACAGAACTGAAAAAACAAGATTATGATAAGAGATTTAAATAAAGCATTTGACAAGGTACAACATGAACTTTTGTGGACAATTATGGAAAAGTATAACATTAGTGAGAAAATTAAGAATGTATGTTGTTCTACATACAATAAAAATAAAGTAAGAATTTTGGCGAATGGGTGATTAAGCAAAGAAACAAATATAAAGAATGGCATATGTCAGGGATGTCCTATGAGTAGCATATTATTTGCATTAGTTATGAATGTATTGAATAAGTAAATTTGCATATGAAATGTGCTACTTATATTACTAATGCAGGGATAAAAATTCTAGTTATGCTTACTTATAAAGATCTTATATTGATTACAAGAAAGTCTGGATGAAAGATGTTATATGTTATGTACACCACTTAAACATAATAAGCTTGACTTTAAATAAAGAAAAAAGTAAAGAATTTGGTGATATAGTATAGATAGAAAGAGTATCTTTTTCAATTAAATAAATCTCTGTGTTAGAAATGAGATTTGGAAGTAAAAAATATAAGTGAGGAACAGATAATAGATGAAATAAAGGAGCTTTGTTGTTTTTGTAAAACATACAAGCTATCATTTAATGAAAAGGTTTATTTGATAATTCAGTTATACAGTGAATGACTTCATATTTATCTAGTGTCTATATGGTGGCAATAATCTATGAAAAATAAATACTACAAGTATTTTTTTTATATGTAGTTCGAGAATAAATCCAGTGAAGAGAGGAGTCATATGTGGTTAAGGAAGATGGAGGTTTAGGATTAATGAACTCACTTATTTATGCTGCTTCTTGGAATTTGTATAAAGTTTTGTTTTAGATTAATGATAAAAATGAAAAGTTAACAGTAAATTTACCAAAGTACAAATATAAGTGGCACTGGGATAAGTTAAAAATTTCAAAATAGGAAAAGATGGTTTAAAAAAAGAAATGAGATGTTACCAGGAAACAATGTTTTATGGAAAATAAAAATAAATGAAATAGAAAATGAGAGGAAAGTATGATTTAAAAATATCATGACACAATATTATTATATCAATCCTTGGACTGTACTAGTGATGCAAATCACAATCCCAGCAGTACCTCCAAAGATCCTCACCACCAAAGCACAAAAGCAAGAGAAACGTCAGGAACACAAAGATGAGGACCGCTACGATTATGCAGCCAAACGTAAAAACTTCTTTATTTGTTACAGAACAGGAGAGATGAGCGCTTTCACGTACAAAAACAGTACGCTTCTTCAGATCTATTTACTTGTGTCTAAAGCAGAGCTTATATAGTGCTGCTCATTAATTTCATTGCTATACTCATTAGGTAATTAATCAATTATCATTTTGATTAACATTTTAATTGATACTCTAACACAGAAAGCAGTACTTTTAATAGTGACTGTTACTGAAGTTAGACTAGCAAGCAACTAGAAACAAAACACTTCAACATCTCTAAATAAAAAGACATATCGTATATATATCTATAAAGGCTCACTCTGAAAAACATATTTTTACCATAAATTTTAAAACAATTCATATTAATGTAATACTATATAGAAACATATATTACTTAAAAACTCATACAATATATGTGTAAAAACTCTTAAGAAACATATAAGGGTATGTAGTATATATATAAAAAATATATAAAAAATATATATAAAAAAGGGAGTATATATATATATATGTATGTGTAATTCAATGAGCGGAAAAACATATATATATAACTCAACTCATAGCAGTATAAATTCTATTCATTTAAAATGTTAGTATTGAATACAAAAACAAGAGAAATTCAACTGCTATATATATATTATATTATACATCATGAACTATGTATATTTCATCATTATAAAGCGCTCTTTTGTAGTTGTAGAGTATGTATCACTGTTCGATCATATAAAAAACCCTGTAGACAGCAGAATACAATATGTACAACTCTGATAATAGCTTCCCTAACCAAACTATATCTTTCCTAAGATCTGCATGATGGCCTAAAACACATAAAGCTAAACTGACCAAAAAATCATCCATAATATAATGAAAAAACTCCATATAGCTCGTCCATATCCGTATGAAAAACAAAAACAAAAACATAAGTATGTGCCTAAAAAGTCATTAACAAAATAGTATCACTAAAACTATGTTTATAAGAGCTCTAGGTATGTGTGCGTATGGTTTAAATATAAATTTTCATTTGATTATTCAAGGCAGGTTGATTAATATTTATACTATTTATTATTATCATACATAATTATAAAATATTCAATGTTAGTTTTTAATTAGGTTTTATGATATTATATTATATATATATTTTTAATTCAAGTCTATTTGAAACATGGAATGTATTTTGGCATATCTATATTACACTATTTCTACAGACATTTATATGTTTATCCTAGATTTTAGCTCTAGTTAGCAATACACTGAATATAGTATTTCTATCACTTGTATTATGTTAGAATGAGAGGCACACATACCTAGAGCTCTTATAAACATAGTTTTAGTGATACTATTTTGTTAATGACTTTTTAGGCACATACTTATGTTTTTGTTTTTGTTTTTCATACGGATATGGACGAGCTATATGGAGTTTTTTCATTATATTATGGATGATTTTTTGGTCAGTTTAGCTTTATGTGTTTTAGGCCATCATGCAGATCTTAGGAAAGATATAGTTTGGTTAGGGAAGCTATAATCAGGGTTGTACATATTGTATTCTGCTGTTTACAGGTTTTTATATGATCGAACAGTGATACATACTCTACAACCACAAGAGAGCGCTTTATAATGATGAAATATACATAGTTCATGATGTATAATATAATATATATATAGCAGTTGAATTTCTCTTGTTTTTGTATTCAATACTAACATTTTAAATGAATAGAATTTATGCTGCTATGAGTTGAGTTATATATATATGTTTTTTCCGCTCATTGAATTACACATACATATATATATATACTCCTTTTTAAATATATATTTCTTATATATATAACTACATACCCTTATATGTTTCTTAAAAGTTTTTACACATATATTGTATGAGTTTTTAAATAATACATGTTTCTATATAGTATTACATAAATATGAATTGTTTTAAAATGTATGGTAAAAAATGTGTTTTTAAGAGAGAGCCTTTATAGATATATATACGATATGTCTTTTTATTTAGAGATGTTGAAGTGTTTTGTTTCTAGTTGCTTGCTAGTCTAACTTCAGTAACAGTCACTATTGAAAGTACTGCTTTCTGTGTTAGAGCATCAATTGAAATGTTAATCAAAATGATAATTGATTAATTACCTAATGAGTATAGCAATGAAATTAATGAGCAGCACTATATAAGCTCTGCTTTAGACACAAGTAAATAGATCTGAAGAAGCTGCATGTTTTGTACGTGAAAGCGCTCATCTCTCCTGTTCTGTAACAAATAAAGAAGTTTTTACGTTTGGCTGCATAATCGTGGTGGTCCTCATCTTTGTGTTCCTGACTGTACTAGTGAATAAAAGTGAAAGCTATAAAAGTACAAAAAGCATGGTATAATAACCATGCAGTCTGTCAAGATTTTTCATGAAGATCAGTGATTAATAAATTACCAGTAAAAGGAAATATGGCATATAAAAAATCAGTTAAATAATTTGTATATATTGTGGTAAAGAAGAACCTACAGAAAATGTTTTCTTACAACATATAAGGGTTGCAGAACTGTGGAAAAATGATGTAAAGAAAAGTTCTTTGAAAATATAAAGGAGGTAAATAAAGTAGATATGGATATGATTATGTATTGATATTATAGACATAAAAATAAGGAGTATGTTACTAAAACAGATAAAAAAATATTTTACATTATGTGGACCATTTGGAATTAAAGGATAAATGAAATGTTTAATGGTAAATAGAGATTAGCCATGGGATCTTTTACATCCACCTGAGCTACCACCAACGCAAGCAGATGGAGCCCTGATTTAATATCTCATTTGAAGGGCAGTACACTCAAGTACAACACCCTCTTTTGCTGCACTGCAGTTTCAGCAGCCAGTCTGTACAAAAGGCAAGTCTGCTACCTCTTATGCCACTGAAACTGCTTGACTATTTCTTATTAAAGCAATGTATATTGATATAGTCACCATATCTGTAATTATTTCATATACCTCAACAGGTATCCTGTGATTTCCTTAGATTTAATTACTACCTTATGCACTTTCTGTTTAAATTCAATTTTCTTCTCTATCATTATTCTCATAGCTTACATTACTATTGCATCTTTATTTCATCCTCCATTCATTAAAAAATTAGAAGCATGGTGTCTGTCTACAGAAAAAAATAAAAAGTTGGATTGTCTGAATCCCAAACACTAAATTGTGGAGGTAACTAAAAGTATTTGTCAATAAAGTATAACCAGCTTCAATGTGCTACAACACTCAGTTTGGTAACAGAAGGGGTTCAAGTTCTCCCCTACAAGGAGAAATAATAGAGGTTTCCCCTTCACCACTGAGACAACCTTTGGTGACTAAAATATTTGGTGAGCATGATTCAGATACTTGTTTTTTTTTCTCTCTAACTATAGTTTTCATAAGTTGCATTCTACCCAACTAACCTGTTTAATGTTATTTTTTACCAAAATGCATGACTTGGGGTTTTATCTTTATGTATATTTATCTGCTTTCAGGAAATTCAGTCATACACTCAGTTTGTTTTAATATCTATCTATCTGCCTATCTATTGATCTATTTATAATCTCCAAATGAAATTTCAAAATTGCTTCAGCAGGATTCACTATCCCTCCCATTTGTACATCATACATTTCCAAATTATTGAATACTTTAGCATCTATTTGACATTCATAAATTAAATATCACCAGTAAATGTGGTTTAGGCCATATTCAAAAAGAAATACACCTAGTCATAAGAGTTACTCTTTCAGCGTAGTATAGGGTAAAAAGCATAAGCAGGTTGTGTAAAGATCTTTATTGTCTGTGAACCTCAGGGGTACACATGCAATTCATAAAACAGCTTGTACAGCACAGTTCTACTGGTCTGACTCTCATCTAATTCAGCAAAATATGCCAAGAAATGTAGTATACAACTGTACTGTGGTACACTGCAAACATGGATAATGTGGTACTGTACTCACCCTGTGCAGCTAGGGCAAGTAGTGCAGATATTTCATATCTGTTGTTGTTTTTCATGTTAACCTGCCATCTACCATGATGGTCAGAAAGCACCATTTCCTCCTAACATTAAAGTATTGTCAGGCAGCAAATAACAGATATTGCTGATCAAATCATATAACCAAAATACACTACCTTGTGGCTCAGCACAGCATGGTAGACTACGTCATTGCTTATTCAAGAGGGGGGGGCATTCAAAGCCTTATTTCATAGTTACTCAGTTTCACTGAATGTCAGCTCAACAACCCCTGAGGATGAGCTAACTGAATCCAGCTATCATTCTTGTATCAGCTTCACTTATACCATGTCATTCAGAAAAGTTACTTTAAGTATGCACCCACTGTTAGTCTTCTAATAAATAAATAAGTAAATACATTCCACATAAATTTGAGTCAAAGCTGAGACTATGCTGCCACTCTCATAAAACTATTTGATTAATGGTTTTATGTTGTTTCATCATTGCAAATCATATACATTGGTGAATTAACCTCACATAGCTACACTCACAAACTCATAAAACTAAAGCTGTTATACAAGTTATTTCAGGTTAAGCCATGATTTAAAGTATATTTTAAACTACTTTCTTTAAATTGATTCAAAGCAACTACAGAAATAAATGCCTGTGCTGCTCTGTGTTATCTATCTAAACAGTCTGCCCAAAATTATTACATTATTTTCTACTACTTATTTTTTTTAATAGAAAAGACCAAAGATGTCACCTAGTCATTTGTCATTTTTGATCTTATTAGTGATTTGTTAAGTTCATTGATTGAAAACTGTCTTGTTTATCATCAAAGGTCTTCGGTATATATTAATAAAATCTTAGCTGGCCCAAGTGATTTATCTTTTTTTTTTTTTTTTTTTTTGAGATTTATATTTCCTTACTTGCATTATCTTTTTGAACTCCACATTGACCCGTACGTATTTCATTACTTACATCATCCTCTTCTTCGGTATTCATTTATGAATTATTGCCACTCTCATTTGTCATCTGTTCATTGCATTCATCTGATCTAAGCTTTCATTCCCTTCTTATTTTAATTATATATTGCTAAAATCATGTCTGAGTATTTTTACTCTACATAGCAAATCTAGTTTGTTCCTTTTTTTCAGATTTATTTCAAAAACTCTTGTCAAAATCATCAATATTATAATATGTTTTCTGACTTAAAATTATTACCCATTTTGTCTAACTTATTTATTTTCATCATTTATCAGAGCATCTTTGTGAACTGTGACCATTTATTTCCTAATTTGCCCTTTTATGGCATTATTTCACTGAATACATACTTAAATATCTTCCAGTTTCTCAGAACACCTACATTGTTCTTTGCTTTGCCTATTCAGCCATTTACTTTTATTCACTTGTCGGTGGTGCAGCGGTAGCATTGTTGCCTTACAGCAAGATGTTCTCCCTTTCGATTCTCGGACAGAGCGCCTTCTGTGTGGAGTCTGCATGCCCTCCCCGCAGTTGAATGGCGTTCAAAGGACATGCGTAGAATGGGCGTGCCTTTGCTGAAGGTTGGGTGTCGAGCTGGCACCTCGGTACCCATAAAAAAATCTACTGCCAATAATTAGCGGACCAGAGTTCCGCTGTGGCGACCCCTAACCAGGAAAAGCTGAAAGAAGAACAACAACTTTAATTCACTTGTCAGGGCTATTTGTTCATGTTTATTTGCCCTTATACCCTTTTAGAAATGCTCATAGTAAAATGCAAATCATCTACTCTGTGAGCACTGCATAATAAGGAAATGCCCATTTATTCATTTATCTACTTATTTGTCTGTTCAAGTACAATTTATCTACCATCTGCTGTCAGTCTGCTCAACATTAGATAGCACAGCATCCAGTATACTTTACTTTCTGAATACTGATAGAACACAGAGTAGCAACTTACATCAAGAGCATAAATTCCTAACCTGATCACACACACACGCACACGCACATGCACACACACACACACACACACACACACACACACACACACACACACACACACACACACACACACACACACACGCACACACGCACACACGCACACACACTATATGTTCACATAATATTTAGGTTTATAATCAAATAAGTTCAACACAAAGCTCTTTTTTCAATCATCCTCTTCTCTTTTTTTCTCTTTCTCATTCTCTCTCTCTCTCTCTCTCTCTCTTTCTGCCCTGTTTTTGCATTTGGTGGTCTACAAAACACTACACAACTAGTATCTTTAACTTCTAATAGTTCTATAACAGTACTAGCTAGTTACTGTATTTGGATGGTAGACAAACATCACAAAAATATTGTAGATGTGGTCTAGCTCCCATGAGGTCCTTACTCAATTGAATATCCTAGAAAAAAAGCATGCTAATGATATGCAGCTTCCTGTAGCTTTATCATTGCCATTTAAACTTATGTACCCCAATATATGAAATCCCCCTTTAGTTATAATATATATATGCATATATGTGTTGGGCAACTGTTTACTTACCCTGGGAAAAGTTTGTTGTTTGGGTATTTCAGCTTTTGCGATTTTTGTCTCAAGGAAATGAAGTTAGCAATACAGTGATCATTTTAAACAGAATCTTAACTCTGTATTAAACATGTTATTAGTTATGTATATCAAAATGAAACCATTTTGTACATATCCAACATACATTTTTTTATAAATGCAGTTTTTCAGCTTTGTTTCTATATTCAACTCTCATGTATGTCTAGTTTCATCATTTGTCTTCCACATCTCTAGACATCATATGTTTCTTCTGGAATAGTTCTTGCTGCATTACAATTTTTCTTGGTGACAAGACATCAGGAGCCCCCCCCCCCCCATCTCTCTCTCTCTCTCTCTCTCTCTCTCTCTCTTAAAAATCAAACTTTTTTTTTTTTACTTTTATTTATGTTTTGATTATTGGGATATCTGACTTGGCTAAGGCCTATTTTCAGTGATGCCCCATGGAAAAGCACTCCAGAGTAAACAAAACATGCATGAGGAAAAATCAAATCTACACATTGCCAGCTTCAACAAACACAAAACACATTAGTCAAAAGAAGAAAAAAATGATTACATATGCATAAGTATATAGTTTTATTTGCATATAACACAACCAAAAGAAAGTATATACAAAATGCTACCAAGAAAAACAATGGCTAGTGATATAAATATTTTTAATAAAACCTTACACACTCCTAGCGCCTCGGCTTGAACAAGCCTTTAGAGAGTAAAATACACCATAAAAAACATACAGATTTTATACATTCAACAGCGTAATTAAGTAATAAATCAATTAAGACAAACCCAACCCCTCATAAAAACACTTCCAATTCATTTCCCTATTAAGTTTTGTTTGCAATACAGCAGATCAGCAGTAATAATCGTAATGATAATAATAATAATAACAATGATAATAATAAAAGGACATTAGATTGTTAATCCATATTATCCCTATGATAAATAGCGGGCCGAGCAAAACTCACAATCATATCATAACAGCATTAAAAACAAGCATTTAAAAGCAGTCCTTAGAAGACCTGTGGTGGAGGTATTTCACACTCATGAAAGCAACAGAGGACTATTTAAGCAATAACCGATGATGTGGTGCGGTATATTGAAGATTTACACATGGACGGTGTGGTTTAATCATGAGGACGAAGCCCAAGTGATTAAATAAACCCAACCGTGGGTACATTTCAATATACCACAACAACTGAGTCAGTTATTGCTATTATACAATGACATTATTTAAGAAAAAAAATACTTACTTTTCTTAAATAATGTCTTTGTATAACGGTACATTACTGTTCTTCTGCGGCTGGTGGTATACTGCTGCCTTGTTTTGGTGTACACAGCATGCGTATGGGACTTGCATTCCCACGCATACCTAGTGCATCAAGGCTTTGAAAAGGAAGCAATGGAAAAAAGAAAGTCTCCGTTGCTCTGTTTTTGTTTTCTTTTTTTTTTTATTATTATTAAAAAAAGTTTGGGCTACTTTATGGGTAGGAGAGAGAGAGACAGAATGGAGGAAATGCAAAGAAAATCAGGTACGTGTCTTTAGTTTTAAATAATGTACTTGATTTTCTTTGTATTTCCTCCATTCTGCCTCTCGGGTATGTCCAGAGTATGGACTATAGGTTTTTTTTAAATTTTTGTTGCAAAAAAATAAAAGTTTTGGAATATACGAATGGCAAGAGGTCCGGGTGACCGGACCTTTTTCTATTGGTATATTCAAAGATTTACAACGGGCACGCTGGTTGAGCTGGCCAATCAGCATGCACGTTTTTGAATACTAATGGCCAGTCATTGTATAATTAGCATTACAGGTGTTCCACACTCATAAAAGTAACAAACAACTATTTGATGTCAGAGATGTTCCACACTCATGAAAGTAACATAGAACTATTTAGTATTATATGTCAAAGTTATTATTTTTTAATTTGGTAGTAAATAGTAAATGAACATTATATTGCCATTGTCTTTGTGTTTTTACTTTCCTCCACCTCTAAACTACACTGTAACATGATCATTGTTTGCTAACAGTGCAGTAAGGTAGACATCCCTGACTCCTCCTAGACTGATTAGGGCCACATCGAGCATTGTATCCTTTATAATACTGTAATGCAATGCACCAGTTGGCTAAACTCCACATAGGCAAAGACCTTAAACAACTCCTGCTCCTCCTCTGTTCTGGCATCTGGGTCTTGACAGATTAATATTCCATCTGAGTACCACCTTATTTTCCTACCCCATTTTTCTATTCCCTCCTCCCCAGTATATTTGGGGAACAATACTCTGTATCGGTCTTCCAGACCCCCCTCCCAGTTCTATTTCCCTGCCTCACAGTAATGCTTGAATTTCCCTCTAACTCATGCTATATTTGTATTTCTCCTCTTCAGGAAAAATAAAACAGGGAAATACCTCTAAGATGTCTTTTCCAGTGATACATAGGAATACAGCAAACTACACCATTTTGGGCGTCTCTGTTAGCCATTTGCAGACAGAAACAAATCAAATTTCTGAATCTAAACCTTCTTCTTGGTTTATTCTTTCCTCTCTGTCCCATTTCTCTTCCACATTTTGGATAAACTTTCATTAAAGTGAGAGGATTCCTACTGGTTTCATTTGTAGCACATCTCCTTTGAAATTATGCTTTTGTACCTCCAAACACATAAAATCTAGAGAGAAATTTTATTTCTTCTGTAATATATTTCACCACTCTGAAACTATATGATGTGTGGATTTTATTTTATCAACACAAAGACAATGTGGATGTTGTCTAACTTCCATGAAGTTTTTAATTAGGATGACTATTCCAGAAAGAAGTGTACCACATGACATGCAGTGTTCTGTACCTAGATCATTAGCATGTAGAGCAATGCAGTGTTACACTAGGGATCTGTTCTCCACAGCAAGCTCTATAAGGTCTACCCATATGTTTCACATCTCATGCCTCTGCTCAGTACACTAACTGTGTTCTCTTCTCTCAAATTACATGAGTCTATATTTCCGTTGTGATTCTTTTGGTCTATAAATAGTATTTTTCAGCAGTTTCTGGTAAGTACAAGCAAAAATGGTGGAGTGTGATTCAAAGTCACGAATATATTAAGCACTAATAAGAAACTGTTCAGTCCAGGCTGTTTGTGCTTAGTGTTACATCCTGGACAAACTCACAATTCTGAATAGAATGATTACTCTGTGAATTAACACTAAGTCACATATATGCCTTATAATTGCACTCCAAAATTATTGGTAATTTAGTACCACTTTTATGCATAGAAAACATTCTTAGGATGTTGTTTTAGCTGTTATCTGAAGTACAGAAATAGACTACTGCAAAAACTATCCTGGATTCTCTCCCGTGCATTCCGCATATCAGGCAACAAGCACCCTTCAGCACTCATTGTTTCCATAGCAAGTACTGATTTTACAGGATTAGGTCGCTAACCCAATGCCCAATTCTCCTTAGAGGGTGCACCACACACTCACACCTAGGGCCAATTTAGAGAGTCCAATCCACCTACTGCATGTCTTTGGAATATGGGAGGAAACTGGAGCACCCAGAGGAAGCCCATACAAATGTAGGGAGGACATGCAAATTCCACACAGAAGGCACCCCAGCCAAGAACTGAACTGGAGAACCTCTTGTTGTGAGGGGACAACATTAACCTCTGCACCACTGTGCCATCCTTGCACAAAGTATGATCATTAATAATGTCTTAAATAATATATAATAAAACATCCCTACCCAATGATATGCCAAGTGGCCATACTATTAGATTGATATCACTGAAAATAGCTTTGCTAGTTAAATAGGATGCTAAACTTGAGATGGCTTTTTTAAGCCACAATATGGCTTTGCACAGCATAGCACAGTAAACCCCAGGATTATTTTTCATGAAAGTTCCATTTGGAGCTATCTTTCCAAATTTCAATTCATGTTTCAGCACTTGATGAATTTTCTGAATGTAAACCAAACTTTAAGAAATTTCTGCACTAAGCTTCTGTTTGAAAATATATGTTGTATCCTTACTACTTCTAAGGCTAAATATACTGTTCAGAAAGCTTTTCTTTATTTTTCTTTCTCCTCTTGCACTTTTTCCTACCAGCCAAAATAATTTTGTTATTATCATATTCTTCAAGAATACATAAAGTATAAAAGCCAATATTATTTCCATCCTTTGTCAAACGTTCACCACCCCCTCAAATAAAAAAAAATATATAATCATTATGAGGTCTCAAAAATACTCTCCTTTTCATCTGCTAAAATAGCTCATAATAGCCAGCTGGAATACATATAGTGTCAAGGTCCATGCTGTCAAATCTCATAAAGTTTAAAAGATAGCAAAGCACATATACATAAAAATATTTTTTCAAGTCCCTCTCCCCACACTTTTTCCCACATTCCCCTCTGATTTTATTATTCTCATTCCAACATCAGAGATGTGGGATTAAAGCAGTCATGTAGTGAGAGTAAAGCCCCTCATGTAAAGAGGTATTTTTTTTATGTTTACTATGCGTTTGATATGATAGCTTGTGGCATGTATTTGCTTGAAGGATTTAAAGAAATACTGATGAATTTGCATTTACTCTTATACAGTGGCTACATGTACAGATTTACCAAGGCTTCCTATAGTGCTGCAATGAGGCCTAGTCAGCAGGCAGCAAAAGTAGAGAGAGAGGTCTTCCAGAGAAGAAACGTCAAAAGAAGTCTAGAAGGGATCTGGCAGCACAGCCTGTTAAAATCATACCTATTTCAGCTTTCCCACATAATGAGGTTCAGATGGAGCATAAAAGTTCAAGAGTAAGAAAAAGCAGCAAATTGATGAGTACTTAGAGAGCTTTATTGATTTACACAGTTAATGGGTACTTAGAGAGCTTTACTGATTCATTCAGTAGTCAAGGAAGGACTGGGCTATTTGATCTGGTGGGGAGCAAAGGAGCCCATTCTGCAGTTGCTGCTGACAGAGACTTGCATGAGGCCTATTCCAGTAGGTCAGAATGGGTTGGGATGTTATTTCCTAAACAGCCTTTATCAGGAGAACAGCAAAACATAGTTACCTGACCTCCTTTTGCTGTTTTGGGGAATTTGATAGATGGAATGCTTCAGGACCCTTTGTCCCACCAACCAGGGTCATCCATTACTGCCCATGTTCCTCTTTCTGTTAAAAGAAGATTTGTGACAGGGATTATGGGGAGGTTTTTGATTTGTTGAATCTGTCTGGAATTCAACATACAGTAGAGGCAGAAGATTTAGGATCCAAGGACCACATAGTAGCATTGGCAGATTTAGGAAAGCACCAGCTCGTCAACTACAGGGCAAAAAATTGGGCAACTGGGTGGTGGGATTTATACATTTTACAGCCAATATTACTGAAAATTAACCTGCTCATGTTTTGCCACTTTGCTAGTACTTTTTAATGACTAATGTGGCCTATTGGTTGAAAGGGGGATCTGCCTGTTTGTGGTATGATCAACAATTTAGGGAAGCAGTAAATAAGCACCCTAGATGAGATGAAAGATGTACTGAAACATGGTATGTTAGATGAGTCACAGACACCAGAGCATAATAATGAAGATCTGGGTGCTTTCAAACAGCAAGCTTGTTGGGCCTTCATTAACAATAGTTGTGCTTGGCCATCATGCAGATTTGGGCATGTTTCTTCCCATTTCGGTGGTAGACATCCAGGGGTAATATGTTAGTTTAAGAATGGAAAAATGGGCAGGAATGCTACACTACTTCAGGAATTCGGCGTAGAGAAAAAGTGGAATCAGTGATATAACGTGGTAGACCCTTTTTTGTGGAGAAAAGACAGGTAATTCCATTGATAGTTTTCACTAAATTCCAGTAACCAATCCCCATTAAGGCGGCTGTACTAACTGATGTTTTAGAACACTAACATGATCAACATGTCAAATTAGAGCTGGTAGAAGGATTTTCTGTAGGTTTTCTCATCAAATCTCACATGGATGCCAAGGTTTTCAGTTGTACAAACTTGAGTTCAGTCAGAGGCATGGAGAATATCGTAAGGGACCTTATATCTAAGTTGGTATCTAAATTCAGGATTACAAACCCATTTCATCTACCTCCCCCCCCCCCCCCCCCATCCCCTTCAAACCTTTTGAATGACCACGTTAGGTCTGATACCAAAAAAAGAAAGAGGATGAGTTTCATTTCATCTGTCAGCTTTTTTACCTAAAAGGGTCACCAGCTAATGATTGCCAGCAGAAGGAGGCAAGAGTTCATTATTCCCCTATAGAGAATGCCATTTATATTTTTCACCAGTTTAAGGACCTCTGGTTAGCTAAAACATGTTGAATCAGCTTTCAGACTTATCCCAGTTTACCTAGAGTAATCCAAAGACAAAATAAATCACCAAAGCAGTTAAAGGACTTCAAAGCACCAGAAATGCAGTCCAAAAAGTAAAACAAAGAAGTCTAATGCCCTCAAATAAAGAAGTTTAATAAAATAACAAAGCTTGAATGTGTCCTTGAGAATAATATATTTAGCTTTAATAACACATATTACCATCAGAGACAAGGTGTAGCGATGGGTACTCCCATCGTTAACACTTATGCCAATTTGGTTCTAGGAAGATGGGAAGAACAACATATCTCTAAGGAACAAAGGAATGCATTTAGAAATAGCAAGCTGCTATTTTATAAACGTTTCATAGATTATGTTTTTCTATTATGGAATGGCTCAGTTTCTGAGCTGGAGAGTTTTATCTGTTATTTACAATCCACCACTGAATTTTTGCAGTTTGTAGTGAATACATCAATGGAAACAATAAATTTCCTATATGTTATTATTAGTAAAGAATGTTCCACATTGAGTACTGCCATCTAGAGGAAAAAGGTACAAGCAGGTAGATATGTTCATTCAGAAAGCATGCATCCCAGACACATTTTAGTTGCATTGTCAAGAGCCAATTCATGAGAGCCAGTAAATTGAGCACTAAGAAAGGTGCACTTGTTAGTGAAATGGAAAATATGACGTATGATTTTAAGAATAAAGGATATGATGTACCTCTTGTTAATAAATCTAAAGAAATTGTGAAACAGCTGAGAGAAGACATAGCTAAACCTTACTTTTCTAATAAAGTAGACACTGTAGGTCCACGAGACATAAATAAGGGAAAGAAATATTGTCAGATTAACTACGTTATGAAATATAATCAACATTCTGATGTTATTAGAGGCATAATTAGAAGGAATTGGATGATACTAACTTCCAACCAAGAGATTAGTAGTCTTATAGGAGAGAGACCACACTTGGTATACAAAAGAGAAAAGAACTTAAAACAATTTCTTTGTTATAAGGATGCTAGTAATAAAAGGTATCTTAAGACTGGTATATATAAAATGGGTACTATTCCTTGTTATAATTGTGTCTATTGTAGTGATATCTGTACTGATAGATTCATCAAACATCCTATAAGTGGAGAAAGTTTTTTCCTTTAGAGCAAGTGGGACCTGTACTACTAAAATGTGGTATACTTTGCTCATTGTATACAATGAAATTGTTTCTATATTGGTAAAAACAATAAAAAACTAAAAGATAGAATAAACAGTCATCTTTCAGATATATGCAGAAATGTGTTAACTAATGCTTTAGCAAAGCATATATTTAGTGAAGGTACAGAACATAGATTCAAGGTCAGGATTTTACAAGTTATCTGTATGCATGAAAATGGGGGAGATATTATTAATAAAACAGAACCGTGTGAATATAAATTGATTTTTTTTTCGAGCAGATCATTTTCCTGGACTGAATACAAGTGTTAGTATCAAACCTATTCTGAAAGATAAACATGAAGTTATATAAATGCTTTAGTAATCTAGGATATGGAAGAACTAAACTAATACCGCAGTGAATTGTATGGGTGCTTTAAAGTATTTTAATGAGTTAATTGCTTGTTTTAACTAATTGGCTGCATGTTGTTTAAAAAAGTTCTCAGTGATTTTGAGTTTTAAACACTGATGAAGAGTTTTTACTTGAAAGTTTTGTTATTTTATTAAATTTCTTTATTTGAGGGTGTTGGACTTCTTTGTTTTACTTTTTGGAGTTTACCTAGAGTATTGACACCTTTTGGGGATACAATTGAAAGTTTTTTTTCTTTTTTTGATGTGGTCATGCTAATGGGGTACATTGAGGCTTGCAGGACCTTTAAGAAATTTAGTACAGTCCTTCAATGGTGCTGGGGGCAAATGACCACAGAGCAATGTGCAACACACTATTTGGATCGTCATTATGTAATTTCAGGACATTTGTCAGCAGTTGGGAGAACCTTTAGCCCAAGAAAAGATAGAGGGCTTTAGAGGATGATTACATTTTTGAGTATAAAGATCAATGTCATTTCAGCATCCATTACATTGCCTTATAATAAGTTAAAAATTTTGAGGGGTCACATTCAATCATATTGGCCAAGAAAGTTAAAGTCAGTCAAGTAACAGAATTGGCTAGCTGTTGAATTTTGTTTGCAGGGCTGTGGCCCCAGGTATGACTTTTATGTGAGCCGTGACTAACTTGCTGAGATGCAAAGATAAGAAACATCATAGGGTTAGGATAATCAGGGAAGTAAAGATGGATCTTTAACTGTGGTCTGTATTTTTAGCAGATTTTAATGGCAGGAAGACTGGGAGTCTAACAATGTTTTGCAGTTGATCATAGATGCTCCATGGGGGATGTGTCATGGACGCATATTTCAATGGGCAGTGGTTTTAAGCTCCTTGGCCTCCATCTTGGACCCCAGAATACAGGAAAGATGTCACTTTTTCGGAGATCATGCCCACTTGGTTTATTGCAGTGATGTTGCAAAAAGAATTTCAAAACAAGAAGTTGATATTCCAACCTGTTGGCATGGCAATGGTGCACTATAAGAACAGGAAGTCCTCCAAGTCAGTTTGAGCAGAATCAGTAAACAGGCAGCTTATGCTGTTTAGCTTACATATTAACATATCATTTTGCTGCCATTGTATTTCAGGTTTAGTAATGTTTTGGCTGATCATCTTTCTTTCTTGCAGGTTGGCAAATTTCAGCAATTGATCCCAGAAGCAGCAGCTTTGCCCACAAAGATACCAGATGAGTTGTAAATGACTGTTGAGGATTAGTGGAACTCCATTGGTGGAATTCCTGGGCTTCCAACACCAGAAGGGCTTATACAGCAGATTTTAAGGGATTTAGTCATTTTTGAATAACCTGTATAGGCTGGAAAAGTCATGGTGAACCCACCTTTTAGTAAATTAGAGCACATTCTAGTGCAGAAGAGGTAAAACTGTTAATACGGTGAGGGTACACTTAGCTTGTTAAGCCGGTTTACAAGGAGATGTAGTCTCAATGATTTCACACAGTATTAGGTCATTTGTTTTATTTTTGATCTGATTCTCATTGATCCATTGGTGGATCTTTGGTAAACCTGATTTTGGCAGGTGTTTAAAACCATTATTTCAGATTATCATTTGTATGCTATGCAGGCTACCTTGTTTGCAAGGCATTATTTTGGAGCCTTTTGAATTAATGAGCTGCTGAGGCATTTTAGAATGGTCCCATGTGTCATTATTGCAGAAAGTAGTGCTACTAGTATGGACTGTGCATTACAAAACCAATCAGGTGGGGTCGGGCCAATAAGTTATTTTATACATATACACAGTTCACTTACTTTATCTACTTTGTTGGTTCATTACTTTGCAGAAACTTGCCTTCCCTCATAATCTAGATAGCTTTTTTCTTTTCCAAGTGGTATTCAGGCATGTCCCACCAACCATGATAGATGCTTATGAAAGGGAGTACTCTCTGTCTCAGAGTTTGCCTTTCAAGGGTTATTCGTTTCACTCATTCAGGATGGGGCATGCTAAGGACTTGGCATTTGAAGGCATATCTGTGAAACAAATCAAGAGAACCGATAGATGGCCCTCTGGGGCTTATATATTTTATATTAGATAATTACTTCAGCTTGCTGTATTCTCTTTCTCATATTTATTTGTCTTGTTTCAGATGGACTATATGTGATGATATTGTGGCACTCATTTGTACTCCAGTTAGCCAACAGAGCCCAAGTCTGACCTGAAGGATTGAGCCTTGGTTTTCTCCTGTGTGTCTCACAGCTTTTCTGGAAAGGTTTTGCCAAATTGAGCTGGAATTCTTTTTTTTTCATTGCTGGTATTACATCAGATATTTTATGAATCTGGATTGCAACATATTGTCATCCATTTGGGGAATCATAATGTTGAAAAGATTCCCAAGCACAGACTGACGTCTTTCACCCTGAGAGACATTGTAGGCTTGCATCACAGATTCCCTAATTTAGTGGTAGCGTGTTATGCAGTAATTTATTTATTTTTATTTTTTATTTATTTTACATTTGTTGACCGGGAATGTCCGACTAGGTTCCACAAAGCCTGTTTTCAGCGGAGGCCCGGGGAGAAACGCTCCAGTAATTCATAGGTTATCTTGGAAAGAAGCTATTAGCCATTGTTCTTTAGACAACATATACAAGTTTTTAAACCACAGTGAGGCTCATGCTGCTCCCCAGCTGGGATTTACGGTAATCGAACATTGATAAATCTATAACCTGAATACAATTTGCTTTTTGCATGATAGTATGATATTTTGGCAAATCCTCTTCTAATAAAGTTTAAAGCCACACCTAAGATATGCTTGGGCTTATTAAATCTCAATATGTCTCTCAATCTTGAAAACCTCTTAGAACGTCAAAAAAATAAGAGAAAAGAAATGTAGTGCATGTGTGCGTGTGTGCGTGTGTGTGTGTGCGTGTATGTGTGTGTGTGTGCGTGTGTGTGTGTACCATTTTCCCTTCTGTTCTCAGTAAATCTGTTTACTTTTATATTTCAAATTATTTGTAGAAAAGACTACAAGTAAAATCATCAGTTCTGTCATTTGTCTGATGTGTGTATTCACACTGCAGTTTGTCACATATTCTCTTAACTTCCTTCATGATATTTTCACCCCTCATATTGGTATGTTTTTATTGTGGTTAGCTGCCTCATTTGCTTGTTTCTGTGGCTATTTCACCATTGTTTTTTACATACACAACTCACAGTCATGCTACAAGTAATTTGACTAACATCCAGTTAAAAGCATAATGATACTTGAATGTACATACTGGGCTAAAATATGTTTTCCTTGACTAAGGTTGCCACAGCTGGGGGTTATCCTGGCTCTGAGATACAGCAGACTCAGAGCTGGTTATATTTAGAGCAGGATGCATGGAATCAATGTCCCTTGTGTGTACAGAAGCTCACTTCCATTGAAAAAATAACCTCAGTCCTTTTAAATTTCTAATTTAATGGATATAAGCAGACAAAAAAATCTAAAACAAAAGCTGAGAAATAACTATGGGCTGTACAACAAAATATTTGGCAAATCCTCATTCAATAAAGACTAAAGCCTTACCTAAGTATAATTATGTTGATTTCAGTTTATTCCCAAAGCCTGCAAGGAACTGCACTGTTGACTATGTTCCTTCCTGATTGTTCTTATTCAGTACTGATGGAGCAGCAATAATCTCAAATGGAACCAAATGGGAATAAAGCATGGACTCAAACCTGGATGCCACAGAATGTACACACACACACACACACACACACACACACACACACACACACACACACACACACTACACCCATACATATGGCAGTTTGGAGGATTACAAATGCAGTTATTGGCATGCGTTTGGGATGTGGAAAGAAACCAAAACCCAGAACCAAAGAACCACATATCACAAGGTAGCAGCATTAACCACTGTGCTATCCTATTTGCAGTTTGGTCAGGCATATCAGTCTGCCTTTTAGCAATGTGCTGTTACAAGGGACATCTAATGTTTTGAATCACTTTTTCCTACTTTTATTAGTTATACTCACCAAAATCGTGTGTCACGTACATTATGTACTTACTATTCTGCTGTGCATAAAATGGCCATGCGCTTACATGAATCATTGCCATGTTACACTGATTATTAGGATCTATGTTTTAACAGTGAATGATCAAAAGCTGTTATAATGAACCCAAAACAATGAAAACGTAAACGAGTGAGCTACCAGATCAGCAATTTTTTTCCCCAGCGAAAAAAAATCGCTGTTTCCAAAAAAAAAAAAAAAAAACACTAAACACTATTTTAAGTGGGGGGGGGTTGCCCCACTCACCCCACACACCCCTATTTAAATATACCAACTCCGAGATCGCACTACAGTGCCGAAAATGGCAAAGTGATGGAAGCGGCCAAGCAACTTCTTTCCCAGGGAAAAAATTTGCTTAAAAGCCACTTCATCATTTTGCGTTTCGACATTTACAGTTCGATCAAGAGGCATTCGACAGAATGCGTCTTCAGTCTTCTGATAGTAACCCAAATATTACATGGTATATGGCTACCTTGCAAATTTGCACTGCTCCGTGAAGTTTTTCCTTGGTTAAATAATAAAAAAAGTGTTCCATTTTCAGAAATCCAGTGGCAAACCATTCCAAGAAAAACAGGCATAATAACTGAAAAAATGAATACGGGAGAAAAAAAGCAAAAGTGAAATAGTAGAATGCAAAGTTTTGAGTGCACTGTGTCTGGAAACAGTAGTGAAGGCTCTCTAGTTTTGAATTATAAAAATGAAATACACATCAGGCATGGGAATTCTAATAGCACATCTTTAAGAAAAAAATCAAGTCTTGAGATTACAGCATATATTCTTAGTGAACAGGGCACTAAGGCTTTTAATGCAGAGGTGGAGCATGGTCTTATTGAATAATTACATAATGCAATATGGTCACATGAAAACAGAGAGGTGATGTGGAAACAATGAGGGTTATGTTTACCTTTATCTACGGTTCACAAATGTTTTTTCTTCTTCACAGTCTTAAGAGATAATGAACAGTATTCCCATATTATAACCTCGGCAAAATAAGCATGGCACGCTACATATGTATTATATTAAACTGTAACCCAGTAGTCATATGCTTGCAGCATTTGGTATGTCTAAGTTTGTTTCTGGCATAAAGGAATGTTGTTGCAGTGCACAATTCAGCCGGTTCAACAAAATGGCACAGAAAACCAGTTTATGCTGCACCATTTTAATAAGAGGAAGCCTGCATGACATCCACCACCTGGGACTTAAACCATCCTTATATTCACAGAGTCCCCAATAGCAGAAACTGTATTATAGCATGTGTGGAACACTAAACATTAGTATTCTTACTGAGTCCAGGTTTATATGTTCAGACTAACATCACGTCTGATGGAAAAGTCCGGGCTATGTCTTTATAACCTACTTAATCATTCTTGCTTATTAGCATATGTGTGTGCATCTAGCCTCATCCCTTTTTGTATGTGATAGTTTTATTACTGGCCACCTCTAAATTGATAGTTCATATTTTGCAAACTACTTCTTGTGAAACTACAGTGATTGCAATAACCTTCCTGAGCAGTTTTCTTTGTCATTGCAATCTTTTATTCATAGGCTGCCTTATACTGCTGGATAGTAGGTTTGGTTACCATAGAAACCCCCCTGTATATTCCTAAGCGGCAGCTTACAATTTTACCTGTACGAAAGCAAAATCTGCATGGACAATAAATATCTGAAAGGCTGCAAAGTCAAACAGCATACTAAATGGAACTTCTTTACATGAAATGTTTTTTCAAGTTTACTGAAGAGGTTCACAGGCAGGATATTCTCTTGAAATGCTTTAAAAACCTAATTTAATCTAATGTAGCTGATTTGTTTAACTTGCTGTGTACTTTCTGATTATGTGTAGCTGAAACTGATTCTTTTCCATTCCAGTGATTCAGAGATTACCTAAATAGATATATTTCTATTACAATTCACTACACAGATTGACTTCCTACAAAGCTTTATCTGGTTGAATGTTTGCTCATAAACTACTGACAATGTATATTTTACAAGGTAATGGAAAAACTGAAAATAACTGTCTCTGATTAAATTCTTGAAAAATAAACGATATCTCATCTGCGTCTAAAGAGATACTGAAAACTTGTCAGAAGTAAATGAGATTGCATATACAGGAAAATAAATCAATAAGATTTTCTACAGGGAAAACATATTTAGTTGTAATGTAATAACTGCAGGACAGGTGTATAAAAAGTAAGTAAATGTTGTGTTCCACTCATTCTGCAAGATATTCTTGAAGTACATGACTGAATTATTGTTTCTCACTACGTTGACTAGAAGATAAGACAAAAATTATGTATTTAAAAATAAAACTGACTGCTATGATAAAACAATCCACCCTTATCTGCAATGTTGATTTACAAAATATTTATTATTTCTAATACTCGTGATTTACTGGATTTATGCATCATGGTAAAACAAATTTGCAATATTTGCATATTGTCCAAATTTCCAAAGACTCCAAAGCTTTTTTTGCTAAAATAAAATGACGTACCTACATGTCTGATTGTGTTAAGTAATGCCAAACTGCATGTGGCCCTTTGCAGATTATGATGCTTGCTTGCATGTTAGTGTATTTTAATTGAAATAGCCCCAGAATGGCTTTATGGTACACTCATCACCATCATCAGCCCCCTTTTTCCCATTTTTATCTACATGGGGTCGGAGTATCATGTTAACTTTCACCAACTCTCTCAATTCAGTGCTACAAACTCCTGCCTTCTTCAACACTCATGCCTGACTGTCACAGATCTTCTTTCACAGAATTCATCCACCTCTTTGCTGAACATCTTCGCTTCCTCTTAACTTCTTTCTTTCTGTCCCAAATCTTCCTCACCAGATTGTCTTCTGCTTTTCTATGCAGGTGCCCAAACCACCATAATCTGTTCTCTTTGATCTTTTCTGCAATTGGAGCTACTTTGGCTTCTGCTCTTATGTCCTCATTCCTTTGTTTGTCCCACAGTGTGCATCCTACCACCTTTCTCAGGCACTTAATTTCCATCACCTCTAGCTTCTTCAACTGATCTGCCTTTACTGTCCAGGTTTCTGTACCATACAGTAGTACTGGTTGCACCACTGTCTTATACACCTTACTTTTCAGCTTCTTTGGCATTCTTCTGTCATAGACTACACCTGATACTCTATGCCAGTTGGCTGGAGCCCCTCTGATTCTAGCTTTGACCTCTTCATTCAGACTACCCATCTCCTCAACCACCCCTCCCAGATACTTGAAGCTATCTGTTCCACTATCTTCCCTTCTATCTCTAGTCTCAACTTCTTCTGATTACCCAGTTTGCTGCAATTACCACCATCTTATCTGTGCTTAGTTTCATTCCACGTGCCTTCAGATTTGCATTCCATTCTCCTAGCCTTTGCTGAAGTTCTAGCTCAGAGTCTGCCTGTACTGCCACATCGTCTGCGTACAGCAGCTTTATTGATCTGTCCCCTCCAACCTGTTTGCTAATGTAGTCCATCACCAGTATGAACAGCAGTGGGCTTAGAGCTGAACCCTGGAGTACACCCACTCCCACTGGTAACCCCTCTGTGAGGCCAAACAGTATTCATACTTGAGTCACTGGGTCCTTGTACATAGCCTGCACTAATTCTACCAATGTTTCTGGGACTTCAAACCACCGCGGTACTGCCCAGATCAGCTTTCTTGGGACCTTGTCATATGCTTTCTCCAAGACAAGGAATGCCCAGTTGGACTCTTTCCTCATCTTTAGCATCTTCTCAAGTATCTACCTCAATGCAAACATGAGGTCAAATGTGCTGCATCCTGATCTGAATCTGAACTGCTCATCTCCCATCTTACATTCTACTACTCTGAGTATCTGTTTATCAATCACCCTCTCCAGAACTTTCATGCAATGTAGTAGGAGCTTGATGCCTCTTTATTCCCCACAGTTGTAGAGATCCCCTTTGGTCTTGTACACTGGCACAAGTATGCTTATTCTCCAATCATCTGGGATACACCTTTCTCTCCACACTGTTATTATTACGGTCATGAGCCATTTCACCCCTATTTCACCCAGCATCTTTATCAAATCTGCTTCATATTCATGTTCCTTAGTGCTGTTATTACTTCTTCTAAGGTGGGCTCCTCTTCTTCTCTCATTGTAGGCTGTTTCTGGAGCATTACAGCTTCTGTGGGGTTTTCTTCATTCAGAAGCTGTAGGAAATACTCCTTCCATATGCCTTTGATGTCCTATGGACTGGTAAGCAGGTTGTTGCTGGCATCCCTTATGAAGGGTGTCTGACCATCTTCTTTATCTTTCTGTCTTTGCCTTGCAACCTGATATAGTTTGTTTGTCCCCTTTACTGAGTCACTTTCCAGAAGTTGGTAGAGTGTCTCTGATGCCCTAGTCTTTGTTATTGCAACTTCTTTCTTAGCTTTTTCGTTAGCCAACCAGTAGTCCTTCCTAGCCTGGTCAGTCTTTTCTATCTCCCACTTCTTCCTGCACTCCTTCTTTCTTTTGATGACTTCCTGGACTTCTGCATTCCACCACCAGCTTTCCTTATGTACCTTATTTCCATACCTGGCTCGGCCACATATCTTTTCTGTAGTCCTAACACATGCTGTTTTTAGGCGCTGCCACTCTCCTTCATCTCCACCTATTTCCTCCTCTTCTTGGGGTGCTAGAGCCCTGAGTAATTCCTTGAACTGCTGTACTTTCTTTCCAGTCAACTTTCAGGTCTTCAGCCTTGTCTCTGTTGACCTTAGAGCCTTCTCTGACCACTGCTTGCAGCTGATTGTGGCAACTAGTGGTTTATGCTTTGGGCTGACTGTTTCACTGGGATGACTCTGCAATCATGGATTCTTCCCCAGTGCCTTTTCATTACTAGGAGGAAGTCTACCAGAATTGCATGTTGGCCACTCTTGTATGTGATCTTGTGACTGTCTCTATTTCTGAACCATGTGTAGGCTAGTATCAAGCCATTTGCCAGACAGAAGTCTAGAATGGCTTCTCCTTCTTTATTCCTGTATACCAAGGCAGTCCTCATATACTGTTCTGTCTGTCCCGATATGTGCATTCAAGTCACGCATTATCAACACCAATTCATGTTGTCCTGCTTCATCTAGTAGGTCCTGCAACTGCTGTCTGAATGCACTCCTTTCCTCACTATCATGACCCTGCTGTGGGGTATAGGCTGAGATTATGAAGGAGGAGAAGCCATTCTAGACTGGGGTCTGATTGCCATGAGTCTGTCATTAATTCTGATGATATCTCTCACTGCCCTCTGAAGCTTCTCTCTCACCACAATTCCTACACCTTTTCTAACCTGTCCCCCACCTGAGTAGTAGAGTCTTGATCCCAAGCGAAGTGGCTTTGCTGCACTGCCCTTCCATCTTGTCTCTTGGATATATAGGATGTCCAGCCTCCTCTGTATTATCATGTCATCCACTTCCAAGCTGCATCCTGTTAGTGAACCTATATTAAGAGTAGCAATTCTCAGTTCAGGTTTGGCAGGTTTTATGTCCAACTTTCACTCAACAGAACTATCCCAGGTAACCCAGGCTGGGCAACTAGACACCGGCCAGCCAGTAGCTTATTGATCTAGGGCTGATGAGCTTTATGGCAGGCACACACTGGCCAGCAGGAGCACATATAACCTTTCCACCATTAGCAAGGGTCCCTGGCGTGGGTTAGAGTAGGCCGGGTCTTCAACCCACTTATTACTGGTAACTTCCAATGCCCATTTTTGGTGACATTAGTCAACATTACCGAATCACCTAGAGCCATATTTTGCACCATTGAGAGGCTAGCCCTGCCACGGTGTGCAGTCTGTGATCCATGTTCTCCTATCATGAGGATACTGTGCATCACAGTAGATGCCCAAAGTGGTCTGTACAAATCTTCCCCCTATAGGGCACCATGTAGAGTCTGTGCTGCTGCCCACAGCTCCATTCATTGGTGAGTTTGAGATGGAAACACTCAGCATGTTTTTCGGACATGGGAGAAACCCCACGGAGACAGAGAGAACATGCAAACTCCAAACAGGCATTGGTCGGAGGTCAGGATCGAACCTTGTACCTTGTGCATTGGAGGCAAACACCTTAACCATTAAACCATCTGGTCTAACTATATTTATGGTACACTATCCACAACAAAACATCTGCACCTATCTCTAGGAATCCAAGGTGACAGACACGTCTCATCTTTGGAATGACAGTATAAGTGGCTACCATGTTAGTACATTTATGGCTTCACTTCATTGTAGGTAGCTGCATGTAACTAATCTGTCTTCAGTAGGATACTTCCAGCCCATGTCTGTGGTCCTGTACCTTCATGCATTCATGTTAAGTCTACTAAATTTTTCATTTCTTCTTAAAGATAATCTTTCTATCCACGCCCTTCAAAAACAAGTCACCAGACTTGTTCCACATTATAAGAGTAAATCACTTTGTGGTCCCCTTCCATTTCACATCACAGAACAGGTACATTTACTTATGTCTTCATCCATTTTGTTGCCAAATTCTGCATCTTATGTTACACAGTATCATGTTAATGTCCTGTGAGTTCATTTCTGAAAGCACACAGTCATGAAAAAGTTCAAACAAGTCAACAATTTAAGGATTAAGCAACAATTAATGGTGGAGTGTGACTTGTGTAGTATTAAGTCACTTGTGCTTTTGTTAGTCCATGAGGGTGATGTCTGAGAGATGTAATAAATGCATAAATGAGTCAATACCATACAACCCATACTCCAGTGTTAATTAGTGCTCTTATACTTTTTAACATAATATTATCTTACTTTTGAAATATTTTCCATTTCCTATTCCATTATGTTGTGGAATAATACATGTTAAAATATCTGATTATCTCTCATAAGATGGAGTTGTTTCATTTTAATGCCTCATTTCAATTTAGTTAAAATGTTAAGTCTTTTTCATGGGTAATCATATATTTCTTCCAGTCTCCCTTAGGTTTCAAGTCAAATGGGAAAAAATGTATTCTCCAGCATATTTTCAGATACTTGTATCAATGGGGTCTTTATACAGATAAAAAACAAATACAAGGTTTTCTACATATGACTGAAAACAAGTCTGATTCCTTTGCATCCAGTTTACTCCCCTTCTGGATCTTGTTGCCATATGGTTAAGAGTCTCTTTTGATTCTGTGTCCTTAGTAAACCTGGACAACCAGACAACTACCCCATTCTTCTGCTCAGAGCTGGTACATTCCTGTATCTTTATCTATTTTGTGGATCTTACTCAGAATCTTAAAAGGCCTTCTTAAAGTTTTGCAGTGATTATTTTTAGACCATTAGATAATGTTACCGTTGCAAGCTATTTGTTCACAAGTGGCTTGAGTGAATTTGGCAAAAAGACATACCACGAGATTCATGAAGCTTGTGCCAGGCACAGGCGTAGTGTAGGCGGAATAACACCAAATATGGCCATTGAGCGATTCAGGTACAATCCAATACCACGTGCACTACCGGCGTATTCCAGAACTGCGCAGCCCTCGGCATAGGTATGCTAATCACCCCATGCACAGTGTCGCACCATGCAAATGAAGGCAGATAGTGATTCATGAAGTGGTGCAGGTGTAGCGTAAGCCCACGGAAATGTAAACCAAAAAACACGGTTTACATTTTCCCAAACAGAACATCGGAGCTATGGAAGCAGACCAGACTCATGTATTACAAAGTTAACATATGCCAATGGCGAAATACACAGCCAATGGCATAAGAAAAGATGCACAACACCTAAAAAACAACATTTAATGTCATGTCCACAGTAACGCACAGTACAACTGCAGGGCATGTGTGCGCAAACTGGAACATAAAGAAATTATATAAAAATGTCATAAAATCGCAATGTAATACAAATCAGGTTTACACCATAATACACAATGGTAGGCATGGAACACCACAACCAAGGTGCAAGGGTTGCTAAGGACCTGCGACAGTGTTCGGCGCGGTAACTATGAATTAGTAGTCAATGCCATGCAAATGAGACAGATAATACTGAATCGCAAATGTCCCGCCGGATGAAGGTTGTACAATACGGCGCAGCGCTATAACACCGAGGAGTGGCTCAGAGGAGATACATGACATCAGCAGAGGGGTGTGCCACCATAGCAGTAAGCACATTGGAGCAATGCAAATCTGGCCTGGCTGTTGCTAAGCAAAGCTGCAGGACAGGGGTGGGGAGGAAGGCATAGAATCGTTTAGCTGAGAGCACACATGGTGCCCAAAAGCGCATGTGTACGGGGATGAAAACGTGCCCGAAACCCAGTAAGCAGATGCACGTGCCGCGAACAATAGCACAAACAGGAAGGTCAGGGGAAGAAAAGAAGGAAATGCCGAAGTAGGGTAACTGGAGTACTAATGAGCAATCAACACCAATCAACTCACGGTGGCCAATCAACGGCAGCTGACAAGTCTGCTCGCAGAAACCTGCAAAACAAGATAGGGGAGGCATTGGAATGCAAAGAAAGGAGGGGAGGCATTGGATTGCAAAGATAGGAGATCTGTCATAGCAGAGCAAAGCAAACCGACAGTAGACTGGCAATAGCACACATTACGCAAGATATGCCAGGTCTAGGAAAGTACAAATGAAAGCAGGCTGCTGGATGCATGCCAGAAAATGGTAGGTGGAATGTGCAGAAATGTAAAGGGAAGGTCAAGAGGTAATCCACGGCAGCCATATGTAATTCAACACCAAAGGCACCACAATAGTAGTTCCGGTAGTAAAACACATAATATACCCTGTAGCTACGATCGTATATACACACCCTATGACATCATCGGTGTTCACAGCACAATAGTATAAAGTGTGAAAGCACCCTACACACACCTGTGTATTCCCAAACACTGCACCATAGGTGTAAATACACGGGGAACTTTTAAAATGTACATGTTGGGAGCTGCCATAGCTGTGATTCATCAGCATGTGTTAGAGACTGACGGTGTTGTGGAGGATGATGCCGACAACCACCGCAGGCCCCGGAGGAGGAGAAGAGTGTTCAGACCAAGGGTAACCTACCAGGGGCTACATGATCTGGAGATAGTAGAGCATTACAGGGTGGACAGGGACATCTTACAGCAAATAGTGGAGCTGTGCCGGCCACGCCTGAGAACCAGAAACAACAGAGGGGAACCCATCCCAGTGGACACGAAGGTATGTGTAAGCTTGCGAATACTAGCCCCAGGTACCTTTCAAAGGTCAACTGGAGATATAATGGGGATCTCACAGGCATCAGCATCCAGGCTACTACACCAGTTCCTGGATGCCCTGTTACCACATGCCAATGAGCATATATACTTCCCCCGAACTCAGGAGGAGTTGGCCAGCAATATGCGTCACTTCCACTGTTTGGCACACTACCCAGAGGTACTGGGTGCGATAGACTGCACACACATACAAATCAAGTCACCACCCGGTGAGCATGGTACGCGCTACATAAACCGCAAGGGATTCCACTCCATCAACTGCCAGGTTGTGTGCAATGCCCAGGGCATTGTCATGGATGTGTGTGCTGTCATCCCTGGAAGCTACCATGACTCCCATATCTGGCATGCCTCACAGCTGTATCAGGTATTTGTCAGGGGGGACATCCCACATGGCCAACTTGTGGGGGATGCTGGCTATGCACTGGAGCCATGGATGATGACTCCCATCAGAAATGCACACACACCCATGCAAGAACACCATAATGAGGCACACGCACAAACCAGAATCATCATAGAGCATCTGTTCGGGATGCTGAAATCACGGTTCCAGTGCTTGGACACATCTGGTGGAGCCTTGCAGTACTCTCCAGGCACGTGTGCCCACATCGTCATAGTATGTGCCATGATACATAATATGATCCTGCGGAAACAGCTGCAGCAGGGACAAAATGGTGAAGGCCCTCATAGCCCACCGCAATTGCCAAGGCCATCACAGGCACAGAGGGATTCAGACCATGAACACACTGTGCCAGCCCCAGTAGGCAGACAGAGGTGTGCCCAATATGCCTATGCCTTGGCAAAGAGGGAACGTATAGCACATACCCTGACAGTGTAGGCCCCTACGGACTGACACACCACTCCACCTGCACACACAGTAAAATGGATGGCACACAAACACGACCACCTGTAAATTGTAATGTATAGGTGGCCCACTGTGTGAATCCTACATAGGCAGCCCTCAAACATTGTACACACAACAGCTATTGGAACACGGAATGTCAACACCTGAACAGTACATGTGCCTATCAGCATATGGTGGTGCTGTGTGTATAGGTTCCCAGGCACATCGGTAGGTACACAGCCGATTGTCAGAGGCCATACACCAAACGGGGCAAACAGTGTCTGCTGTCGCCACAACATCAAGTAACCAACTGTCGCTTAGTGGATCAGAGGCAATTGTGGGAGCACATGTGTGTAAGCACTGTTCTGCACCAACTCAGCATGGAGTCCCTGCTGCGTTAATGAGGGGCTCCACATAATATAATCATGGATGTTGTGTCAAGGCATGGGGTGTACCCATGACAGGTATTCATCACCCCAGCATGCTCCACCTACGATCGTTTGAAGCACAGTATCGTGTGTGGCTCACTGTGATATACATACCCAATGCCGGAGCACATCCAGTAAACATCACATGGACATATCATTAACTGGACATGTCAATATGTAAACTAACTGAGTTACCCATGTGAGTGCAGTATGGAGTAACAGCCGTAGTATACTCCATGTACAAAACGACATAACACGTGTACAAATCCCAGATGGCCATGTGTTAAATGCAGTGACCGTCATGCATGTTCCCGGTCCCACATCCTGCAAGGGATGTAACGTAATCGTGAAGGCACGAGTAATGCATGTCAGATGCAGGTCATCAGATCATATGTGTAGCACATGTTAGCGGGAATATGCATTGCCCACTACTGGTAAGCGACGTTTAAATATGACTATATGGATATGCGCGAAACAGGGATAAGCTTCGCCGAATATCGTGCAGAACACGGTCAATGATGTCCAGAACAGGTGAAACCAGCATTATTCACCCCTGTACTAATAGCGCCTGCTCTGAAGGGTAAAACGACCACTGCCAGGAGTAGAACATGCAATCATGTATAGAATCACCTAACACTATTGCTAGCCAAGATGTACCTATGGTAGGGTTGCCACCTCTTCAAATGACCAATATGGGGCATACGTCAGATGTCTGCAGGGCGACACATACACCCTGCCAGTATGAAATTCAGAACTTCACTGTTTTGCCTAGATAAAAGCTCATTCTTGTAATGTTTACTTACTTATTCTGTTTCTAGAACATATAGGTGGTTCAGATACAGAATAACTGTTTTATGCAACTATTACATAAACTATAGGAAATAAGTATGTTCTAAAATCTCAGGACATTTGCCATGTTTACAAATATTTTGCAGGACACAACTGCCCAAAGAGGGACTGTCCCTCGCAGAGTGGGACAGCTGGTAACCCTAACCTATGGCAGGTGTGTAATGTGACAGGTACAGACACAAACGTGCGGAGTCCAGGAAACAGTATACATCAACAAGCACACAATGAAAGGTGTAGCTTGCCTGTCACTTTCCCCGTCAGATATATATCTATATATATATATATATATATATATATATATATATATATATATATATATGTACACATATATACATATATATAATACAGATAGAAAGGGCGATAGAGTGATATATGTTGATATATACAGATTCAGCGATATCTGCAAATATATATAGATAGGCCAACGACATTCATAACACCTTGGAGGTACAAATAAATAGGATACCGCCAACTATGGAATGTGTAACATACTGACATGCGTAACCACGAGGCTGAAAGACTGAAAGAACACAGTACCGGAACAGTACAACCACGAGTAATAATATGATGATATGAAGGGACATTTAGTTACCGCTGCCGGTGTTGTGGTCCACGTAGGTACTGTGTTTAACTGTGTTTGTGAGTGCCGTAGTCTGTGTATGTGTGTGTTGAGGGTGCCGTGTGCGTCTCCATGTGACTGTAATGTGTGTGTGTGTGTGTCCGCATTATGTGTCTGTTAGTGCCAACTCGGAGGTAGATCATTACGGTAGGTGTGGGTATAGCTAGCCGTAAGCATACGGTTACCACCTGTCCCACATTAGGAGGGACAGCCCCTCCCTGGGAAGGTGTGTCCTGACATAAAACATTACAAAGGGCAAATGTCCGGGATTGTAGGACATTAATATGTCCCATATATAATGTAATAGTTGCATTAAATAGTTATACCTGTATGTAAGAAACGTAAATGTTACATGCAATATGATAAGTAGCCAAAGTCCCACAATAGGTATGTATTGAGGATAAAAGTATGTGCTAACCTGTGTACTGACCATGGCTATGTGTTGGCCTGTAAACACCACTGTGCATCCCGCAAGTGTCCAACAATGGCCATATGAAAAGGTGGCAACCCATGGCAAAGAGGTTCTGTTACCAACACAACCGCAATGACTGCAAATATCTGGGACAGAAATACACGGGATAGCTGTAGACATATCCCTTTACATATCGCTGCAATTCCGGAGTTATGGAAGTATCAACCTCACCTGCATACTATATAGAAACCAATTAACAACGGCCCAATGTACAATCCCGTAACATAAGTCTACTAACTGATAGCTCTTTAATTAGGGACGGAGCCCACACATATATATATAGAATATGTAGAAATGCAAGCCCCACAAACCTGTATATGCTACGTACACCCACCGACATCCCCCACACTAGAAACTATAGCAATACAGACTGTAATAACAGCACAAACATCCAGTTAGTCAATTACATCTGCAGAACCATCAACATACCTTGTGAGAGACACAATTAAAGGCACCATGCAAAATTGCAGCCGTTATATAATGGAACAAACGGCGATGTTACAGGTTTTGTTTGCAATAGTCCGTTATCAGACGTTGGGATGACAGGAACACCCACATGTTGAACCACATACTCTAGCTGTCACACACAATCCACGGGGGACATGAATCCAAAGTATAATTGTCTCTATGCATAGCAGTTGCAATTACACATAACAAAACACAATACAGGCCGTCTCCCCGAAGGTAGGGCAAATGGGCAACGCCCAAGTGGAGAATTCAATTATACCCCACTGTTGCCACGTAATTGGTGAATGGAGTAGCTGCACAGCTGATATGCAAGTAATTAGTCACTCAGGAACACCACTTGGCGGGAGGAAACCATGTGTTACAGGTATCGACGTATATAAGGATGATGTGCCAGACATTCAAACCGTATGCTCATACAAAATACCTGTTTAAGCAGTGTGAGAGAGATAGAGACGAAAGTCCGTAATGATAACAAGGTATGTAGAACACTCGGTATGTAAGTTTATGTATAGCATGTTTTTTATTAATTATTTACTGTATGTATAGCCTGGTTTGCATTAATTAAAAGTGTCCACAATGCATAAAGTGGGAAAAGGTATTTATGTAGTGATGTCTTGCTGAGCATACTAATGCATGTAGAAACTGTGTGTCCAGCAGTGGGCCACAAGGTACACATCACAGACACCACAAGGGATGCTACATGAGGGCTTTAAACAGAACAATTCCATACAACCCGCCGTCAGTGGTAGGGTATGTCCAACAAGTACGTGCCATAGCAGGGGATAGTATATGTTGATATACTGTCACTGTAGGCATGTGTATGGGCATATAACGACAATGACATGTCTAAGGTGGTCCCGCTGTGCAAGTATGCTTTGCATTATGGGATACTATGTGAAATATGTGTAATGTATAGTATTGTAGGTAGATATGTCAGATATTCTACACAGCATAACAGGCATATCATGCATACCAAAGGTATTGTCTATTGGCATGTACAATAACAGGATACATATGGCTTGTAGGCATGGGACATTGCAATAGCATGATAGCTAATCTAAATGGAAGGGCTACCAAGTAACCACGCACAAAGAACATGTAATAGCTTCATGGGTTCATAGTGGGGTACTATGCAGTCTGGCAAGTCTATGTGCAAGCACAACTACAGTGTTCACACCAGTGGCACCTCTCTAGGGTAGTGTCCTGTGAACAGCAGAGCCATGTGTTACCTGCACCACTGCACAGTGCAGCCACTGCAGTGATCCCTGGTGTACATGTGTCTCCCAACCACCAAGGGAGGTATCACATAAACAGTGCTACTGAGTGTCCCTGCGTGATGTACATAGGACTCATGTTCCAAAGCATGGTGAGTGTCCGGTTTGGGAATGTAACCCTCAAGCACATCCCACTCATTGTTGCGTGTGTGCACATATCCATGAGCATGTTGCTCACAGTGGCTTTGCTTATGTCGTATGTGGAGTATATCCATTAATATTGTTGTGGACATGGGCCCTGTCTGTTCAGCAGAGGTCACCCCTGAGTATGTAGTATGCAAATGTGTACAGATATGGTGTCCGTAGTTCAGTCGCATACTTTAACTGTCGGAGCTCAATAAACATCATGGCATGTTAATGGTGTGGTATGTAAAGCTGTAGCTGTTGTGTAAGGTACACCCTAAATGGGGTGGTGTACCCTTGAATGTGTGTAGAAGTCTTGAGTTCAGAGGTACAATGGGTGCCTATGTACCAGCTACACACCCAGTACAGATAAGTGTGACCACGTAGAAGTATATCCATGCCACAGTGGCAATATGGTAACCACAGGAGTGGGTGCAACATACGTGTGTACTGCAAACATGTACAATGTGACATGTATGTATGGGACTACCACCTATGTGATAGTCAGTGGGTGAATGGTGTAATGCAAAGGTGATGTTCATGCACCTTGTGTCATGCAGCTTGAGGCCATGATACTCATATCAGGTATCTGTCACAGTGACACCCATATGGATGGAGTCAGTATCAGCTGGTGGATCAATCATGGTGCTTTGTATGCAGGGGTTTGTAAAGCTAGGCAGGGAAAGTCTCTCTGTGCTAGCCTGTACCTCACGGAAGCATATACTGAACATGAGGGGCCCAATGACTGAGGACTGTATTATACCAAATATAATTAAAAAGCAGTAGGTACTATGGTATGCTACCCTCATTGTGTGTGTCCTGTCCATGAGCCACGTTGCATAACATCCTGAGACATAGGGTACGATGTGCAGGTGGATGTGTATGTTGTCAATACCAGAATGGAGAACAGTGCTGAAAGGCAATGAGAGGACAATGTAGGATGTGTGGACTCCTGTACCATCATCAACTACCCTGGTAACTGTATGAAAGGAGTCCACCAGGTGTAGGGGCCATGCTCTGGCCCTAACAAGTCCAACCCAGGTGGCATCAAAGGACCGGAGCCCAACAATGTCTCTGTGAATGACATCCTTGATGATGTGCCCCATAGCCGTGTAGAACAGTCCAGTCAGGTGTGTAGGACTATAATCCCACTCGTGCATTGTGATGCCACCTGTGTGGAGTGTGATAAATGTTGCTGTGTGCCATTCAGGGGCCACAATGTCTGATACAAGGCTATTACTGAATATGGTGGCCTAGTGGGGTGACATGTCATTCAGAGGTTTGTGGACATCACAGCCTGGGACTTTGGAAGGTGACATGGGGCCAGTGTCCAGGACATATAGAGTGCAGGTTAGTACTGTGTTGGTGTGACCGCAGGGACACCACAATGTTCCTGCATGGATTGTGGCCCTGTAGTGAGTGAGAGGGTATAATGTTAGCATTGAATCCATCCGCCAGCATGTTGCCAACATCACCTGGGTCTGTAATGTTCCTGAGTGACTGCTGTATGTGAGAGCAGATGTGGGTGTTGCCATCGACTACTGACATACCACCATAATGCCTTGTGGTACACCCCGAAATGTGTCGCAGTAATGTTTACATAGCTAGTCTTGGAGTATGTGATGAGGGATCCCGTGGCCCTACCGAGGCTGACCAGTGAGCTACCCCACCCATGGGATTGTACACCACTGTGCAACAGCCTCCACCTGTTGTTGTATATTATGTCCACACACCAGAGTGGCGTCTGTTATCTGGTGTGTACCATCATGGCTCTGTGTGGAATAGCATGATCCATGCAGTCGTGTACATGCTAATGAAGTGCACTGGGGTATGTTACAGCATTTGTATGTGCATTGTCCATCTGCACGGGTGTCATGACGTTAACAACTGCTGTCATAAGACGTTTGTAGTAGGTGTTGTAGTACTCATGTACTGTGTATGCCATGAAGGGTGTGGTGCCGGGATGTGGCTAACAAGGTTGATTAGCATATGTTCGGAATCCACCAATGAGGGGATAACCCCAGGTGTGGAACACCAGTCACATATTGGTAGTGTTCATGTCAAGGTTAATGTTGGTCTTGGAGGTGGTGTGTATGGGTTGATCCAGCCAAGTGGAGGTTATGACTCATGGATGTGTCGGTACATGAGTGGCTATCCCAGTTAAGTGTGGGGTAGTGTCAGTCACACATCAGTAGTAGCTGTCTGAGCCCTACTGTCCAGTACACCAACAAATGAGGTCTGGTAAACGTGGGGTATGTTGTTGAATCTGTAGCTTGTTACAATGTGTATAGCAGTTCCGGACACAGTTAGTTGCACGTGGAGCACCTCTGATGCATTGTGCTAAGTAACTAGCCAGGATGTGTGTACAACATAGTGGGATATGGGAACACCTCAGCTGTGGGTGTGCCGGTCCAGGTATGTGCCTGAAAGGTATGGTCTGTCTATAACCTGTCATTGCAGGTGTGCTCTGCAGAGCCTAGAGGCAGGTCCCAGTCACTGCAGAGATATTGGAGTGGTGCATTATAAGGTGTGCCTTGCCTGCGTGCATCACAGAGGAAGATGCAAGCATTGTGTCACATGACCCCATGTTTTGCTTGCCAGTTCCCGTTCTGCCGGTGACTGTTATTGGAAACTGTGCAAGACAGGCAGTATAGAAGCAGCAAGAGCTTTACATGTGATCTATACTCCCAGGGCTGACAGGTGCAGGTTATCTGTGCCAAAGCATTGTGTTTGACCAGGTCAGTCAAAGCGAAAAGATACCAGATGCCTGTGGAATGACAGCAGAAGCATAGGCAACTGTTGTAGTGACACAGTCAGTCATTGTACAGTGGTATCGGGTCCAGATGAATGCATAATGCTCCCCAGGGCTAGGCTCACACCTTCAGGGCTACAAGACTGGTGCGCTATTGCATGTCCCTGCACACGTAGTCTGTGAAGTGGCATCTCAGGGCAGTCACACTAACATAGAGAATGACAGTCACATCGTACCTGGTGAGGTGTGGCATGGGTGCATAGGTTATGTTGCAGAAACAGTTACCCGACAGCAAGATGTAAGCAACTATTGCCTTGTGTAGCCTGCTGTGTGGAACTGCAGTGTGACCGCCTACAGAGTCACCTATGACTGGTGTGTTGTGTATGTTATAACACCCTATTGGCTGTATGTGATGGGCACACATGAGTCTGTGGGCTATAAGTTGGTGATGTTGTGTTCCGTGATGGGGGCTGCCTCTGGTGCCTACACAGAGTATGGAGAGGTACTGCACAAGTTGTCCTCATTGTGGCCTGTGGTGGAGATTATGTGAGACTATGTGATGAGGGGGGTGTGTTGCGAATGTTACACATCCCCACATGACTGTCAGGTGCAGTCAGGGTTGGTGACAGCATTACCCCCAGCAGGGCTGCATAAGTGCATCCCCCACAGGCTGTAGTGTCGTATGTTGGGAGGTGAGCATTGAATGTGTACATGAGACAATTGCTCTATTTCTCAAAAAACCACAGGAAAAAACGAATATAGAACACCAAACTGGAGCCAGAATACAGCAAAACACTTTAATGTCTTCTGGTACCTCGGCTGAACACAGCCTTCAAAGGAATAATCAAAGACATACAGCTGCATCTTTTTATACATTTGCTAGATTGAATAATGAATCAATTAGTTAATTAATACAAAACCATTTAACTACAATTTCAATACAATAACAGTAAGATGCTCATATTTTTACTAAATTAGAATATTAAAAATTAATATTCATTTCTAAATTAAAACCCTTGGGCACTAAAGTACCAAAGTTAAGAATAAATCTACTTTCTAGGTTCAGAAGTTTTTGTGAGAAATTACCAGGACCTGTAACACTTGGTTTATCAAGAACACAAAAAAATAAAGAATCCAAACAACCAGAATGAATATTATTAAAATGTTCTGAAATGGGACTATCAGTTCTACAATGCCTAACATCACCAATGTGCTCCATTATACATATTTTTACCTGTCGTTTAGTCTGACCAATATAATACTTACATGGAACAATCTAGCAAATGTATAAAAAGATGCACCTCCACTATGCAGCATGCTGTCTACCTTGCATAAAGACATTTGCTACATCATGATGATGGACATGCTACATGTCCATATCCTGATCTGTAAGACATACGTCATGGACAGCCACCATCCTAATACTAGGATCGCCACATGCTGGACAGATCCCTGTGCCGTACATGTGACATACTCCCGCCAAACCATGCAACCCTGTCCATCAAAGCTGCACATGTCATCCCAGTCATACATGGTGTGATGGCCGCATGGTATATGTAGTATCAACTGTCCGGATCAGTAATGTGGCACTGATGCACCTCGCGGTGGCATACTGGCTGTCTGTTGCAACTAGGAAACCTTGCCCGTACATGCTATGGTTGATAACCATCACTGCGAATGACGTCCGACTAGCCACTGTCCCATGTCTATCACATGTGCAATACAGGCGATCTGTGGCAGGATGTTGAACAGCTGTACAGTGCTGTGTAGATGTATATGGCAAAACACATGCATGTACAGGTGTCCATGCATATGTGTGCATTGTCACTGCTCAAGTCCATTAAGGCTGTGTCTGTGTTGATATGTGACATATACACAGCATCAAGGTCAACAGCATTACCGTGGACACATCCAGGCATGTGCAGATAGGTAAGAACACCAGTGCAGGCAAATACACATGCCCACATCAAGACAGCATTCACATGGAGTATGAACACTATAATGAGGTGACACACATATATGGTGATGATATCCAATGCATAACGGGTGTTACATGTGTGTGACACAAACACGTCAGTTGTGTCAGTGTCATGATGATTTGCAAAGATTACTGTGCAGATGTACTAGATGTCATAGAAATGTATGTGCAGCAGTATCTCTGTACATCTCTGAAACTGTGACCTGTCACCATCATTATATCTTACAGATAATGCCTCGTACACGCCTTCCAGCATACAGCCGCCAGGAGGATGATGTCCTCATCCCGTACCTCCATGAGAACTACGAGGTGTTGTTCAGCCATGTGCCACAGCATGCCCAGCAGCGGGATGACCTGTGGCAGGATCTATGCAGGAGGGTGAACGATGTGGGTGGCCATAACCGCACTTACCAGCAGGTGCACAGACACTGCACGGACTTGATGACATGCAAAACAGCGTGCCACTGCAACTGCCAGGGACCAAGATGGAACAGGTGGTGGGCCATCAACTCAGCCCCCACTCACACACACCGAGGAGTTACTGGCCAGTCTGGGGACACCCTCAGAACAGCATCCACACACACTAGCTGCCACCGTGGAGGTGGGTGTCTCCCAACCAATGAGCCTGGAGTTGCCTGGTAAGTCAGTACTGCACATATGGCTATTATATCCCATTTAGTTGCATGTGTCACTGTACATTATGTAAAGTAACAACATATGCAAGGTATGTGGACACACATGCTGCATACTGCAGTATGCTACCCTGTGTATGCACACATGTGCATACTATATGCTATTATACAGGCGAATGTGTTAACATGCACAGTGCACCCTGTGGCTGTCACACAGTCATGGATAATGTTCATACTGCTGTGTCACCCCTATACAGGTACCTCTGGTTTGCCGCACAGACATGAGTCCATTGCAGGTGAGACTGTCATCAGTATCAGGCATGATAAAGCATAGATCTATTTGCCATGTGGCCTGTTAACAGTTGCACACTTGATGTTCGTTCCAGTCACGATATACAGGTCGCATCACCCATCATTCACACAGGCCACCCATGTGCAATATATACAAACAAAATGATACACCGACTTGAAACCACAGTAGTTGTCATTGTTACATGTGTGGTCAGCTGTGCATACAACGGTGGAGGTGTTCTACAATGGAGGCATATGTAGTATGCATTGGAACAACATGTGTGGTACGCAAACAGTACCACACAGTGAGCTGTGATATGGGCAGCCCACAGGTGTCACCATTGTGTTATATGCCCCTGCATTGGGTGCACACATTGTGATGTGCCATCTGACATGTCCCAGACATGTAGTGTTCTGGCTGCAATATTGTCACACTATCCCATGACCCATGCCCCACATACCAAACATGCAACCCCTTGTCTGCATAGCCCTGTGGATGGTGACATATCTGACATCTATGGGTGTATGTCATATGGGACAACACAGACATGTGAGATAGATGGCCATCACACACATTTGGTCAACACATGTGCACACATGGCCATGGGGGACGGGCAGAGACATGTAGCCACACAGTAGATGTGATGTGTATACACCCTGTTGCACATTGTCCATACATGGTCCAATTATAGCCTTAGTTGACTGATTATACAGTTGATGTGGTACACTGGACATCCTAAAAGCCTGTGCACAGCTAGTGGAGGTCTCACTGAAGTCTACCATATAAGATCTGTTGAACATCATGACTGTGTCATAGCATGACAGTAGTCACCTGTACAGCTTCGACAGACATTGACACCACATCAGGCCACAGATACTGTACATTTCCCTTGCTGCTGTAGGACATCACCGTTAGCTGTGCACCTCGTGTGTGTGGTACATCAATGTCATGTGGGAAATGGTGAATTGAAATGTCCGCTATGTGTGGACATGGTTGCCAGGCAGCTAAGACCCTGTAGTTGTTGTGCAGGGGTGTCATCTGTAGGTCCTCCAGTGACCTGTCATTTGACACAGCATGGTTTGGTGTGTATACACCTCAGCATCGTGGGTCACAATCCACACTTATGTCATGGGTATGCATGCAGTTATGGCTATGCAATGTGTACATATTATGCATTGTACGGCAATATAGATGTCTCATGATGCCATGCAATGGCACAGTGTCTGTACTTCACACTGTATAGCAATGTAGACGGCTCACACTACCCTTCCATGCTCATGCACATTTGCTAAACATGCATTCTATCTGTAGGGCATGCAGACAACACTGCAATGTGATGCCCATTACAATGCTGTACATGTGTCAGACATGTATGCATGTTAATGCACACATTAGCAGGTTACATGTCAAGGTCACGTCAGCCATGTGTACTGTTATCCTGTTCTGGTCCACATGGTGTATCATGGGGATGCATGCATACTACCATGATTGTGTGAACTGCATGGCTACTGATATGACACCTGCTTGCTGTAGTGTGCACCCCAGGGAGGTATGCTTACTAACACTATTAATGTCTGAGCTGCATGCCCTCTGCTGTATCACAGGCATGCTGCATGCCATCTGTCAAATCACATGCATGGTGTGTCTGTGTGTGTGTGTGTGTGTGTGTGTGTGTGTGTGTGTGTGTGTGTGTGTGTGTGTGTGTGTGTGTGTGTGTGTGTGTGTCTATTGTAATTTAGAGTCTTTCTTTGCATTCACAGGTGATGTAGGTGTGTTACCCTCCTGGGGTCCATCTGATGTTAGTGTCCCCACAGATACTAGCAGTGATGAACATATGCATGAGGTACAGGCAGGGTTGTCAGGGGCTGAATCTGTGCCAATGGTTGCCATCCCAGCTATGTCCCCCTCATCCCCGCACACAGTTCTGCTGCCAACACATACCACATCACCAGTGGCCATAGAGGAAGGACAGTCAGCATCTGTTAGCGTGGAACAGAAATGTGTGGTGGCTACAGAAGGTGTGTCTACACACCATGGTGTCAGTGTAATGACTGCAGATGTGCCACACAGGCATGTGGCCAGTGCTGCTCGTAGGAGGACCTCTGGCAGACATACACCTGCAGGACAGAGTGCAGCAGCTGGTATCACCAGACGCATGTTCCAGACTGTAATGGCAGCACAGGCATGTGCTGAATGGCAGAACAGAGAAGGGCAGAGGCTGCAGATGGCTGCTATCCATACCCTAAATGACAACATCCAGGCATTGGCAAATGCTCAACAGCAGATTGCTGATGTTCTGGACAGGCGATTGGGTGACATGGTCGGAATCCTTGACCGTGGCATGGCAATCCGCGAGCGTGAGCTGCAGGGCCAGCCTTAGCTGAAACCGCGCCCTAGGCGAAGTACTGCTCTAGTGCCCCTTAAGCCCCACCCACACCGAACTCAAGGAACACCCTTATTTGAGCCATGTCCACAGATGGGTCACTCCCACAAAACCCACTCCAGTTCTTTCAATGTTTAAATGCATGAAAAACCAGTCATACTGTAACAGACACCTTGTAGTTTAGTTGACTGCAATTGAAGGCTGAATCCTCCTTAAAAAACCTGCTTGATCTTTTGCTAGTGTAGCATTCACACAGCCAAATGACAGGTGCTAAAGCCATGGTTTAAAGCTCAGTGCCACAAAATGTATAATAGTACCCTTTGGGAAGTCACTCACCCTAGGACATGACCTCACTGATGGCATACCCCTAACGGGAGAACAAGTCGGGATTTGGGTATGCATGTAGATGGTAACCTGGTTTTGACCAACATGTGTCCAAGATAGTAAGGAAATTATTCCATGTTGCTCAGCCTATAAGCAAGGGCATGCCATCTAGGTCCAAGGAAGTTATTGTTTCACTGTATTCGGAACTCATCAGGCTCATAATTGAGTACAATGACCTCTTTAATTTGCACCTGATTAGGCACCTGTAACAAATGAAATGTCTATAAAGGTTTTTCACAGAAAAAATAGAGGGTGGAAACAACATGTCCTTTGCAGATCGCCTTACAGCCCTATCTCTATATTCTGTTTCCTACAGACTGTTGAAAAGCAATCTATGCCTGGCATACAAGGTGTCCTTGAATCCTACTATGATGGACCTTTTGCATATCAAGAAAATGAATAAGATTCAAATGACTTGATCTAGGGATTTAAACTTCTCTGCAGACTTAAACAGGATACGTTGGAGGGACAGGTGTGTGTTTCACAGAATTTCTCTTCTCTGGAACAGACTTCTTATCTATGTGAAGCAGAGCTTTTCCCTAACCCTATTCAAAAGAAACCTGGACCAGTAGATGGGAAATTAGAAATACACCCTGGGTCTTGCACCTATGTTTCTTGTCCTAGCTTATATATACACCTTAAAATAGCCTTTGAGGCATATAAACCTCTGGGATACAATTTGCATGCTTGGCTAGGCTTATAAAGGACCCACTGGTCATTATCTTAGTATACACCTATTAACTTATAATGAGTGTCTCATGGAACTTGGAATATATATGTCCTAGACCAAACAGCAGACTGATGGTATTTTAAATTGGCATTGCTCTGTCTCACCAGTTCATCTATCAGGAAAGGATACTCCACTGATTTTTTTTTTCTAGGCCCCATATGTCATACACTTGTTATAAACACTGTGATGATTATTAGCTCAAATATTCTGGACTAAGACCACTGAACATCATCTAAAGGTAAATAAGTCATTGTCAAAAATAGAAATAAACATTAACTGCAAAATGGGCAATGTGCTGTTGTTTAGTAACTATAAAAGGGTTAAACTAGTACCTTTAGACTCAGCTGCTTATTGACAATAGGAAGCAATTGAGATTGTGTAATGGGGTAAATATCTATGGAGATGGTTAAACAGCCATCCTTTCCTTTGCTGACCATGTAGAGAAAGCTCAGAACTATGTCTCATAATTGCTGAGAATTTGCTCCAGAATATAATACCTGCTAATCAGACTAAGTAAAATCTCACTTGAGAAATTAATACCCATCCCCCTACTAGATGTGGGTATGGCAGTGGTCGTCTCAAACTTTAAATGGGTAAGACTATGCAATTTCTATTACCACAGTCATCTCCACTACAAATACTTTGGAACTTCATGACTATTTGTAGTGTCATGCAGCAGTTTCCAGGAAGGGATCACTGCTGTGTTACTCTTTCTAGACCAGCTGCACTTAATCTGCTTTACAGAAACAGTTTCAGCGAGGTACCTAGTGCATACATATTTGAGATATTATGTACATTTCCACTTCCTTGTTATTCTCATAGCTAGTGACCTGGACTATAGCTGAAAGTGGCTATTAGACTAGTTCTGTTACTCAGAACAAATCAACCTACATTAATCATTTGTTGTACTACACCTGAGTAGGGGATTTTGCCAAAAGGCTTGGCCAGGTCAAGGTAATGCGGCTGTTTCACCTTCATCCATTGCTTTGGTAACAAGAGTAAAGCTTAAACTTTGCCGATGATTGAGCCTTTCATACTTTTCTCTGGGCTGGTTTTGAACATTTTTAGGGCCATGCATATGTGTATACATTCTTTGATTCACCTTCATGATTATATTAAATTATATTCCTTGTACAATACAGCACCAGTTGTTAGACTGCATTTTAAATTTGTAGTTTTGAACAGTCTTCTAGTAAGCAATGAAACAAAATGTATGAACCAATGACACTACCCATTTCAGAAAATTACAACAATAAAAGGCCACTCAAACTTCTGGCATTACAATTCTCTAGTATCAGTAAACATGCAAACTTTCTGCAGAAGTAAGTAATCTAAATAATTCCACATTAAAGGGATCTATCACTAATGAAGAGGTTGTTGCTAGGAAACCACTCTATATTTCATCGTTTCATCTACAAATAAAGTGGCTGTTGCCCTTGAAGAATAAATGGTCTATGTTAAATTAAAGAATGATAAGCTAGTAATTTTTGCAATAGGGAATGGATGGCAACATGATAAATGTTTCATAGTTACTAGGTAATTGCTCCAAAGGAGGACATTCACAGGACTGCAGCATCCACTCCCTTTAAAGTGCAACACAATGCAGTATCAGTGATCCATCAGCATAATGTGGGAGTAGAACCCACAGCCTTCTGCCTCAAAAGTAAGGCTACTACCTGTTGTGGTACAAACAATGCAAACAGACGTGGAATAAGCATCACTAAACTACTCTTCTCCTGAAGCTCTCAGCAAACTTTATTTAACATTTGTTTACCAGGAAAGTTCAACTTGCAACAAAGCCAATTTTCAGCAAAGGCCCAGGGAGAAATGCTCCAGACACATGTCATTGTAACAGGGGAGGAAGGAAACCAGAGCAGCCACAGAAACCCACACAAACACAGGGAGGACATACAGACTACACACAGAAGGCACTCCAGCCAAGAAGCAAACCAGAGAACCTCTTGTTGTGTGGCAATAACACTACCAATGCACCATCCACTTGACACAATTAGATCTCTCAATTTTACAGCAGAAAATATCTGGAGCAAGCCAAAAATTTGGGTGGGGGGAGCCCAAAACCAGGGGCACATTTTAAATATTGCTTGTATAATCTTAGAACATTGCTAAAATTATGTTGTGTAACAATGTGTTTCCAAAAAATATAGGAAGACAAACTTAAAGGGCTATCATGATTAAGTGAATTCCATCCTCACTGATTTGCCAGAAAACCACAAAATTTAAGAGGAACAGACAAAGTATAAGCCAAATATAATATTATGTGAATATGTAGACAGTTGAGAGCTATGGACTGAACTTCCTGAATATGACAAGTGCTGATGTGGGTAGAGAATGCAGGCTCCTGTACGCAAGGTATAGGGTTTGAGCCTGGGTTAGGTCTAACTGCCTGTTATACGTAACTGGGACATTTTACAGACACACACACAGACACACACACACACACACACACACACACACACACACACACACACACACACACACACACACACACACACACACACACACAGAAATCTCTCCTTAATGGTGAGTGACCAGCAGAAGCATTGCACATAAAATCCCTCCTTAATGTTGAGAAAGCAGAAGCATTACACAAAATCTCCTTAATGGAGAGGAAGCATTACACATTGCAAACATTACCATTTACCTTAGAACTGCAGTAGTAAAATATCAATGAGACAGCCCATTACAAAAAGGCTAAATAACCTAAGGGTCTTTTAGCTTTCCTGATTATAATATTTTCCATTCTTATTAATACACCCTGCATATCCCTCCTTCACTTTGCAGCATACATATTTTACACTACTTTGTAATTATTCTTTCTCCTGAAAACAATCATTGTGCTGTCATTCATTTTGTCTTGTTATATCGTACTGTATATTTCTGTATTGTCTACATTTTATCTTTTACTGTTAGAATGTGGAATTTTGCAGAGATTTTCTCTTTGTGCCTGTCTGAAGAGAGGTCTAACATGGCTCAGTTGGATTCTCCCTGTTATCCAACACAAATAAATAAGTAATACATCATGCAAAATATCCCATCTTCAGCTTCACTTCTTCAGCGTTAACAGAACAACAGACCACTACCCACAAATCATTCTCATATGCTGAAACTATACTGGAAGCTCAACTACTAATAAATGCTAAAAAGAAAAAGTTATTTTTATTTAGTCTAAAATTTTTCTAACGTGACAAAAGCAGCCTCACTGTTACATCATCAAACAAAGCCCAAATAGAATTACAGCATCACTGCTACACCATTAAACAATGCCTAAATAGAACCAATTCCCTGTTAAAAATTACCTGGTTTTATTACTGACAAGAACTTGAAATTTGACTTTCATAGAACTTGAAATTTGACCTTCATATCCAACAACCTGTTCAGAAAGCCTTCTTAAAACCTTAGTCTGCTACACAGTTAAGTCGTATCTAACATAATGAGGATATAAAGCTACGGCTTGTGAGTATCCACTCATGAGCCTTTTCTGCACTTCCCACATTTTATTAATTTATTTATTGATATTTGAGCACAAGGAAAGTCTGACTATGTAGGAGCTCATTTTCAACGGATTTTCATTTGTAGCAATAAAACTAAATCTGTTGCCATTACCAACCGAACAAGACCACGTGCACGTGTTTCTATATACAGCCAGGAAAGCAAAAAAAGGCAAGTTGTACAGCCTTATTCTAATTTAATAAAGACAAAGCAGAAGAAATTCAGCTGCAACTTTTGTGATTTAGGCAGCTGGTTTTAAAAAAAAAAAAAAGATGACTCACCATACATCATGAGGGGGGGGGTGGAAGAATAACATAGGGAGGGGGGCGTTCTATGCTGTGTGCTCGTGTCTTCAGTCATGGGGGAGGGCGCAATGCTACTGTGTACAAATGGGCATTGGGCGCAATGTTAAAAAGTGAAAAAAGTTTCACTTTTTAACTTTGGTTTGTTTTGCGATTTTAAGCCTTATGAGGTCGCCTGTATGGCGCCCTAGGCGGTTGCCTAGTTCGCCTATGCCTAAGGCCGGCCATGGTGAGCTGTCTGTGCTGGAACATCTGGTAGGAGTGAGGCATAGGCCATGTGGACGTAGGCCAGCTACACCACCTAGTGCAGGTCAACGTGAGCATGCCACCTCACATGCCCACTCCCATAGTGCTGGTAACAGTAGCAGTGCAGCTGGTGCTGTTCTGTCCACACCAGGACACAGCAGGCCACATGGACGTGGCCCTGGATGTTCCCAGTGGGGACATGGTTCCAGTGGACATGTGTCATTGGACAGTAGCCAAGCTGTACCTCCGCCTGGTAGTGCCCGTGCAACCCCTGGCAGGCACAGGTCACGTGGCCATGGCCGGACACAGTGAGCTCTAAAACCTGGTCTGTACAATCTGGAGCTGTCAATAATACCCCGTGTAGGCCTCACAAAAGGCAGAACTGTGTGCACACATACACGCACACAGCAAAGACATCTGTAGGGCACCACAACACCCACATGCATACTGAACAGACATGTCCAATCGTATCACTGGCCCTTACCCACACTCAAGATGTCATCCACTGGTGCAGCCTATGCCCCTGGCAAACATTATCACCCTGTGCATATGATGAAGCCTGTGCCACATCCCTGTCATCCACACCATTGGTGCAGGGACATGCTTAAATGGTCTGGTGCACAGGGTGTACAGAATAGTGATGAAGTGTATATTACATTAGTTGTGTAAGAATAGTGAGAGAAGTGTACTTTACATTAGTTGTGTGTGAATAGTGAGAGATGTGTATATTACATTAGTTGTGTACTGCTGACATGCATCAGACATACCAAGTAGTACAGGTTTAGCATGCATTGTTATATGTTCACAGTATGTGTCTCGGTAACAACAGTAACAGCATGTTGGTAATGATGCCCTGGTTCCCTCCTTATGGTCTACTTGCATGTGCCTACAGGTAGCACTGTTTTCAGTCTCCCATGTGTAACTGTGGAGTACTCACAGGCACATATGGCAATATCAGCATGCTATACATAGCCTCAGCCTGACTGTTGGAAAGTCTAACATAACACAGATGTCCACACATATACTGATCCAGAAGCATGTGGGCAGTTTAGTAGGCTACAGTGGCTAGAGATGTGACATCCATACCAGGTCACATCACAGGTATGTTGACATGGTGCAGGGGTTGTACACAGCGGTCTGGCCAATGATAATGTTAGAGGCCACTTGATAACATGAGGCCTCACTGTGTAGCAGTAATACCCTGTCACATTACAGGAACATGCTCACACTCACGGGGTCAACAACACTATAACGCACACCCCATAGTGTTGAGGTGAGGACCCTTGCCTATGTGGTCATCACCGTCACAGTACTGTGAACCCACACGACGCGACACAGAGAAAGAACATGTACAGGTAGCCAGTGCGGCTGAGACCAATGGCATCAACAGGGTAGTGGACTGCATCACCATGAGGGGTTAGGGATCCTGTGTGCTCTGTATGGTAGCATACACCCTCACACCATGCACCAGACAGCCATGAATACCTACATATACACACACACTGTGGAAACCACAAATGTCATACACATATGGATAGCTGATGTGTGTAATACACACACCACACCTGCCTACTTCATGCTTTCCACACTGCAGTACGTACAGATCTCTACAGCAGTGTACTGGGGTGTGTAACAATTGGGATGTATTCCCCACCGTATGTGGCATATATGGTCACACAAGCAAACACACATGGCAGTACTGTGAATGATACACCTGCTATATGATGATACGTCTGACAAACATGCAGCAGTATTGGCCACATTATGTGTACCAACGCTACCTTCGGCAATTGTGCTGCTATATGCACACGGGAGGATGTAAGTGTTACAGGTGTCAAGTGATGTACTGTCGGTGACACCTGACCGCTGTGTAGGTTTTATGTCTCCACCATCAAGTAACGGTAACATAGCGTACTGTTTGCACATGTAATGGTAGGATGGCATGTGACACACCTGTGAGCTGTCCACGGCAAACATCCATCTACACAGGTGGATCACGACTTTATGTACACACATCCATCCATACCTGCTGTACATCCTACCGTACTGTCAGTATGTCACCATATACAGGTGTCAATGATGGGGCTGCATTGCAACTGCATGTTGTAGTTAGGCACAGATGAGTTACTTACATCAACTACTACACATGCATGGTAGCTGCATGCACACTACAGATTGTACATGTGTGTTGGTCCTACATGCCTGTCATGTAGCCATGTTTGTATGCATTGCAATTGGTGGACGTGTGTTGACATACATAACACAACACATGGACTGTTGTATGATATGATGGATGTCATGGGTAACTAGTACAGAGGGAATGTGTCCTCAGTCAACATTGCTGTGTCATGTACTGTTAGCATTTAACAGCCATGGACCCACCTTCCATTTGCGTGCGTATGATTGCTGTAGCCACTTGTCTGCATGGAGGACAGCAAAAGCTATGCTATGTACATATGTGTTGTGTGTGTGGTCCATGCACATATCCACTGCAATTACATGTATGACATAGCCAAACATGTGTGTTCATTGGTGTACAGCGACAGTCATCTATCACAGCTGTGTAAGACCCAGGGCCCCTAGTATGTGTAGAGCTGACCTGGTTATGTACAGTGGTATCATTGCAATGCATAACACATGATGGAACCCTGTTGGTACATGTGTAGTCTGCACAGTTGCTGTAGACCTATGTACAGTCCACTGGTCATGAGTCACACGGTGTTGTGTTAATGTATGGCTGTGTATTGCTGGTCCAATGACATGGTGATGTGGAGGGCTACATTGTAGATTGTGGTGTGTACTTCTGTGATATGCACCTGAGACATCTGTGATAGCTCCTGAGTGTGTACTGGTCAATACATGTGAGTGGCCTTCATGTACATGGGGACAGTAATACCATACTGTGCCCTTCCATGTTTAGAATCTGTGTGCATGCAAGATGGCCCTTTGCAACTGCTAAGTGTGTGAGCATGCCCAGTATGCCATTGTGTAGATGGACACACAGTACATTCCAAACTGTGCCCTTCCGTGTTTAGAATCCATGTGCATGCAAGACGGCCCTTTGCAACTGCTAAGTGTGTGAGCATGCCCAGTACACCATTGTGTAGATGGACACACAGTACATTTCAAACAGACATGTGATACCAAGTGTGTGGGCATGGCCATTGACATCCTGTATAGCGATGGTGGTCATCCAGGCAACAGATGTCCATTTTCAATGTCACGATGGATGCCTACATTGAACACACTGGTTGCTGTCTTGAAGGGTGTACTGTCTGTGGCGCATCCTGTATCTATGTAGTGTTGTTGTAGTACTCCATATATATTTGGTTGCCCCGATCACACCACTGCCGTGTGTTTGTCTACGTCTACCTTGGGACAGTAATATGCTTTCAGACTGCTCACTCTCTATACATTCCCTATCGGCGTCCTTGCCTTTGCGGATGATGTCACCCACATAGAAGTATGCCTCTGGGAGTGTTGTGCTCAGTAATCTTGGTAGCATGTTCTGTAAATGTGTAATGCTGTAGTGTGATAAGGTAGTTAGGTGTATGTTCGACTCCCAGCCCTGTCAAGTGTGTGTGTGTGTGTGTGTGTGTGTGTGTGTGTGTGTGTGTGTGTGTGTGTGTGTGTGTGTGTGTGTGTTTCCAGCTGCCTGGGGACACAGTAATGCTTTTAGATGCCTCACACCACATACATTCCCTATCGGCGTCTTTGCCTTTGTGGATGATGTCACCCACCTAGAAGTATGCCTCTGGGAGTGCTGTGTTCAGTAATCTCGGTAGCACGTTCTGTAAATGCGTCATGCTGTAGTGTGTTACGGTAGTTAGGTGTATGTTCGACTCCCAGCCCTGCCAAGTGTGTGTGTGTGTGTGTGTTTGCGCGCATGCTCCCGTCCGCCTGGGGACTCTGTCTTGCTTTTAGACGCCGCACACCACAGCAGTTTGCTACCGATGTCTTTGCCTTTGCAGATGATGACACGCACCTAGATGTCTGCCTCTGGGACTACTGTGCTTAGTAATGTCGGTAGCGCATTCTGTAAATGCGTTATGCTGTAGTGTGTTAGGGTAGTTAGGTGTATGTTCGACTCCCAGCCCTGCCAAGTGTGTGTGTGTGTGTGTGTGTGTGTGTGTGTGTGTGTGTGTTTGCACGCATGCTCCCATCCGCCTGGGGATGCAGTCTTGCTTTTAGACGCCGCACACCACAGCAGTTTGCTACCAACATCTTTGCCTTTGCGGATGATGACACGCACATAGATGCCTGCCTCTGGGACTGCTGTGCTTAGTAATGTCAGTAGCGCATTCTGTAAATGCATCATGCTCTAGTGTGTTAGGGTAGTTAGGTGTATGTTCGACTCCCAGCCCTGCCAAGTGTGTGTGTGTGTGTGTTTGCATGCATGCTCTCATCTGCCTGGGGCTGCACACCACAGCAGTTTTTGCCTTTACAGATGATGACACGCACCCCATGTGTCTGCCTAGGACTGCTGTGCTTAGTAATCTTGGTAGCGTTCTGTTGCTGTAGTGTGTTAGGATAGTTAGGTGTATGTTCGACTCCCAGCCCTGCCGTGTGTGTGTATGTGTGCATGTTTGTGTGCATGCTCCCATTCACCTGGGGACGCAGTCTTGCTTTTAGACGCCAAACACCACAGCAGTTTGCTACCGACATCTTTGCCTTTGCGGATGATGACACGCACCTAGATGTCTGCCTCTGGGACTGCTGGCTTAGTAATGTCGGTAGCACATTCTGTATATATGTAATGCTGTAGTGTGATAAGGTAGTTAGGTGTATGTTCGACTCCCAGCCCTGTCAAGTGTGTGTGTGTGTGTGTGTGTGTGTGTGTGTGTGTGTGTGTGTGTGTGTGTGTGTGTGTGTGTTTCCAGCTGCCTGGGGACACAGTAATGCTTTTAGATGCCTCACACCACATACATTCCCTATCGGCGTCTTTGCCTTTGCGGATGATGCCACCCACCTAGAAGTATGCCTCTGGGAGTGCTGTGTTCAGTAATCTCGGTAGTGCATTCTGTAAATGCGTCATGCTGTAGTGTGTTAGGGTAGTTAGGTGTATGTTCGACTCCCAGCCCTGCTAAGTGTGTGTGTGTGTGTGTGTGTGTGTGTTTCCAGCTACATGACAACAGTACATTGCTTTTACAGTATTCACTCTCCATAACATCCATGCAGCATCTTTGCCTTTGATGCTGCTGTCTGCAGGCTAGACGTGTGCCTGTGTGAATCATGTGATCCACTGATCACTGTAGCATGTTTTGTAACTGCGTGATGCTGTCATGTGGTACAGTGCTTACGTTTATGTTCTGCTCCCAACCCTGCCACGTGTGTGTGTGTGTGTGTGTGTGTGTGTGTGTGTGTGTGTGTGTGTGTGTGTGTGTGTGTATCTATCTACATATATATATATATATATATATATATATATATATATATGTATGTATATAGCTACATATATATATATATATATATATATATATATATATATATATATATATAAAATGTATATTGTATATAGATATGTATGTTGGGATTATCACTCTTGACTCTGCTGCATTGTCTGTACATGAGCACCTTGGATGTATGTACATCTGCTATGGCTCTGTGATAGTGCACATACTGTGTGCTGTAGTGATCGTGGGTTATACATGTGTAGTGACCGGTTATTGTGTTGCTGGGTATTACACGGGCATTGGAAACAATGTTAGTGCAGCACCTTTGACTGGTCTTATGCAGATCTCGGCAACAGTCAGCAGTGGTTATTACACTGGAGTGTGAGTATGGCTCATATCCATCTGTAGTAACTGTCAGTTCTATGCACCTCAGGTTAACATTACAGATGCATGTTTATCCACAGGTTGTGGTACAGATCCCAGGACTGTATGTGTAGACATTGACAGGTGCAGGACTGAGTTGTGTTGGATGCATGGAGGGGTGTCCATGGCCAGTAATGGGGATCTCTACAGCCTGGTAGGTACGGTCTGTGACTGTCCCACAACCTCCTGTATATGGCTGACACATGCTGTACCTGTGTATATGCAGACACACACACTTACCACAAACAGCTACAGCTATCACATACACACACCCATTGCACCACCATTGGGCCATGCATTAACCATTGTCCCTCACACACACACACCTACGTGTACATTGGATGGCAATACGACAGCTCTCGACATGTTAACACCACACCCTGTGCATATGATGTCACATGTGCCACCACCTGTGATGTGTAACATTGATGCAGGATCTGACTAACCTGGTGCTGCTGCACACGATGGCTTTATTCCACTGTATTGATGTTAGCATGCTGTTAACACACAGTGTGTTACTTCCAGGTGTACTTCAGCAGGCATGATGCATTGCAGCTATGGCCATCACTGTAGCATAGTTTACAGCACTGTTACTTCTGATGATGTAGTCTCCATCCATGTGCCATTTCACTGATGTGTGTAGTATTGGCAGCATGTGTGTCTGTGTGTGCAGTATGTGTGTGATGTGTGTAGTACACATGTATACATGCTTACAAACGCATACACAACATTACACGGGCTTCACCATTCATACACTAGCTTACTCGTTCTTCCACACGTGCACACTGGCTAACACGCACGCACACATGCTTACTCGGGCTTACTGGCACGCAAGGGCACAGACACACTGTGGGCGGGTTTGCAGGTCACATCGGTGGTATCCATGGCGTACGCTGTCAGTCTCCTGACGTTCCCTAGGATAGCTCATGACACGTCTCTTCCACTGAGTACTGACAGCACACATGTGACACTGCTCCAGTGAGGTTACAGTGTTTTGTACATACACACTCATGTTGTCACCTATCTTCTACTCTAATAGTCCCCTTAACCTACACTACACTGTAGAGGCTTGGCCCATATGGCTTGACATGTTGTGATTCACTATCCTCAGCCTCACTTGCCTCACATTGCCTACAAATGCTTCGTTACATCTCTGACAGAGCGCTTCCACACATAAGTACCAGTACACAGTAGCCATGTTGTCTCCAGCTTGCCATTCATCTCCATGGCGTACTAACATCTAACTAAACCTACATTTTGTATGTATATTATCCATATATCTTGTTTTGAAGCGCAGCACGTTCTCGTGGCGCTGCGCTACGCTTCCACACCAGAGATCGGGGGAGGACAACTACTGGTTCATTGATATCCAATGGACAAAGCCGCCACTGGCCTTGGACTTGCACATTGGCATGCTTCTTAGACTGTATTCATACTGTATTTGCAGCTGTCATTGCTCTGTTTAGCAATGTGCAAAATGTTAGTCGCATAACATCCAGGTACATTTCTGCACATAACTTTGCACTTGCATGGACAGCTTACTGTTTCATGTATCGCGTAATTACTGTAAAATTACATCATTTGCATAGCTTACACATACAAACGGGGTATGTTGCAAATCCCAACATTGTCCATGCAATGTTCGTGTTACGGGCGGTCTTGCATGCCCCTGCAGGTGTTTGCTGAATAGCCTGGCAGTCATCTATCCTTGCTGTACTCTCACTCAATCCATACATACCGGAGGCTTCGTGTATCATGGCCTAGGCTTTGCTGTGTGCTATGTCTATTTGTGGTGTATGCATGGCTGTGGGTATGTCCCACTGTCATCATTGGTAAAGGTGACACCCTATAGGTACTTCCTGTAGACTGCTGTGTCATTTGACATGTCGGCACATACCTGTGGATGAACTTCCTACTGCAGCGCTTTTCATATCTTGCAGTCGATAATGCTGTTTCCTCGGACATGTATCTGTTTCTGATCATACCTATCAACCTCCTAGTGCAAAACATCTGTACAAAGCCTAATGTGATGGGGGGGTTAGATAGGGGCAGATTCTACATATTGCTCTTACAAACATAGATAGTTGACAGTATTATAGGTTTTGCATTAGTATGACCTTTCTGAGGGATTTGGGGTCTTAAACACATATGTTTATCATTATTTAATGACGTCAGTTCTCAGGTATTTGGCAGACAGGTACAGATTGTGAGAGGAACACACCACACATATGAGGCATACATCTGCACATTCGTACAGTTGCGAGGTATGTTTCTGATACTGGACATCAATTTCGTTACGCCAATACACACAATACATGGCGCCATCACAGGCCAGTTACCATTACATTCCTATTGCAGGACACACCCACCCACTGGGTTATATTCCTCACACAGGCCAACAGGTGCTTATCCACACTAATTATTCCATCATGTACCTTATGTGTACGCCGGTATTTGTGCTTTCTGTCAGTGGCAGAGCTCACGTATGAGTATGGGGGACTGGACACTGTATCGGTGACACTGCATGACACCCTGAGGGACACATGTCTTTTGAGTCTATTAACCTTCCACATTGACTTTCACAGCCATACATTGTAATTCACATTTGTGGACAAACATGCTTATGACTTGTACATGTTTTGTCAATTGTCCTAATGTCTTTCTTCTCACCTGTCCACCTAGTATCACTAGTTCTGTACATTTCATCAGGACGGGTTACCTTCATACCTCTCACCTGTACACATTATGGGTATACGCCCTGGGGTTTGACCTATGATTCTGTTACATTTGTCATGATAATGTGCCTTTCTGGTAGATTGCTGGCAAGCCATGACGGACTGTGCGGTTAGGTAATCATGACTGACATTTCTATTTCATGATTACTAACTCTCATAACATTCGTATTCCTGACTACGCAATTATTCTATCAATGGTCTGACTTTGTCTGAGGTATATTTAATATAGTCCCTATTTGTCTGTCGTGTACTATGCCTTAGTCCAGCTGTCTTATTCTGACATTCTGGCAGCTATGGTTACCATCTTGGTCATACGTGTGTCTATCCATGATAATCGCCTACATGACACTGATATAGGTCCCTACGTCTTCCCCCAATGGTTTACACAATATCCAGTAGATGGGTTGCACCTTTTTGGAGACTGTAGGCATGTGCTATACCCACATAGGTATATTGATCACTCCCATGGGGCGTACCTAATAGATCTGTGCCAACCAACACCTTGGCCCAATTCTGCATACCCATGATTCCCATACCTGACACACCTCCACAGTTCCTATTAGACATGTTTAATGTGAGCGATAATAAAGTGTGAGGACACTTCCGAGCACTCCCCACTCTGCGGATATCAGCTCATACATCATACATTCAATCGACCCATGTGTTATTACCCTTGCACCTGCTACTGTTGCATGTACACCGATATCGTAGTTGCAGGTGTGACTTCTTTTGCATCAATGACGGTTCGCACTTCATACAGGATCAATTTTTGGGGTCCTGCAAAGGACACCTATATTCATGTTTAACATGTAGAACTTGCAGGCCCTGTCACACTGGTACTTTCCGGGCAATGGTTTGGAAACCATCGGTGTATTCTCCTTTCATGCATGTCTGTCTGTCTATCCATATTAACTATACCGTGACCTATTTATGTACATGTGTTATATGTGCAGGGACATATGTTTGTTGTGTATATATCTATTCATGTATCGTGTGTGTATAGATATATATATGTACATATATACATATGTCTGTACATTCCTCATCTCATAATTTGCTTTGGATTATGTCTGTGGATATATGTGTATATATATCTCCATATCATACCTTTCAACTGTACAGATTTCCACTGCATGTACAGCTGTTTGCCTCTTATCTTTGGTCCATTTTTCATAACCTTGTGTCTATCTGGCAAGTTAGTGGCATTTCATTAAAGACTGACGTTGGTAAATAATGACAAACATTTCAGGTTATGACTTCATACCCTTCAGAGAATCCATGCTAGTGACACACCTGTTATTCTATCCACTTTCTATGTTTGTTAGGGCAATATCTGGGGATTGTCCCTATTTGTACCAGTTGTTGGCATGGCTTTGTCCGGTTTCGTACTTTACGGGTTTAACAGGTATGAGCCATGTACATAGAATGTGGGGAAGATACCATTCATTTTCTATTTTGTGAGCGGATTACACACGCGCAGGCACACTTGCATATCTTTATTGTGTGTTACATATGTTTCACAGATAATTGTGCTTCCGTGAACTTTCATAATTCTGACCATAACAGTTACATATCTGTATTCCAGTTTACGGACTACTGCAAAACACATGTTCACCTTTACATATTTAAATGTGTGTACTGCATGAACACTTTCATTACACTTTCAAGTTATATGTGCAGTGATCGTAGGTCAACTGGGACTGCATTCACAATGGCCGGATACCAGAACCACTATTCTATTGGTGTTCTCCCTCATTGGTATGCATACCCATAGTACTTAGCTACATCAACATACGCCTCACCACTTTACCTACGACACAGGCATCCATTCTCCTGCTGGGAAAAAGGTGGTACTACATATTACACATTCCCTATTGCCTACTGCTGTGGACTCCGGCTGCATTGTTAATCACTCCAAGGATATGCAGAACACCAAGGCATATAGTCCAGCCACATACAGGTCTTTGATTGTCAGGGTGTTCATGTAGTGATCTGGGTTTAGGCTTGTCCACCTGGTGAACAGAACTTCCCTGGCCGAGGTCAAATGTCAGACGAAGCATATGGACAGGGATTATCTCCCTATTTTGAAGTTTTACCTGTGTTTATAGACACAGGTGTTTGGGCACCTGTCAGCAGCTTATTCTGTTGGCATTACATATTATGGGTGGATTGTTACAGTCCATACTCCACGGTGAGGGGTGTTCCCATTCACATTTGACTATTACCTGTATACAGTCATACTGGGATTATTATTTTTGGACATGAAGTGACTACAGGTATGCAGTTGTACATTACACAAGTGTGAAGGGCTGTTCCTGTAAATATGTATGGGTCATACCTCTCAACCTCTTGGAGCACTGAACCTGTGCAAAACCTGCATGATGGGGGGACAATTAGGGACACATTTTAACGATTGCTCTTACAAGCTTAGAACATTGATAGAATGCTAGGTTTTGCATTAGCATGTCTTTTCTGCAGGTTGTGGAGTCTTATACTCAGGATATTTCTCATTATTTAGTGACGTCAATCTTCAGCTATTTACCACACTCGTGCAGATTGTCAGAGGCACACACCAACACTATGGGGCGAACCTGTGGTCATTCTTAGGGTTGCCACCTTTTCAACTGCCCAAAGTGGGACATGTTCTGTAGAGATATCAGATTTTGCAGAACAAAACATACCTACAGCCGTGCATAGTACTGAACTTATTTGTACATATAATAGCTTATTCTAGTAACATTTGAATTGCTTATGCTACTTCACATAACATATTGAGGATTCATATATAAAATAACCGTTTTATGCCACTATTAAAGTAAATTAGGAAATAAACTCTTAGGACATTTGCTATGTCTTGATTCTTTTCACAGGACACAACTGCCTACAGAGGGATTGTTACTCACAAAGTGGGACAGGTGGTGACCCTAGTCATTTTGCGAATATCCGGACAGTTGAGTGGTATGGCACAGACCTCTGTAATATGCTGTTGTGTTCTGGCACAGCAGTAGCTCAGCATTAAAGACTGCAGTCGGAACATGCTGACAGACAATTGGGTTTCAGACTTCATACTCCAGACATTAATGCCACTGTGCAAACTGTTATTCTATCAAATTCTATGTTTCTAAGAGATATGTTTACAGATTGTCCCTGATTTTGGACCTTTGTCTCACTTATTTTCACAGCTCTGTCCAGATATCTTGCTCACACAGGTTGACATGTAGGGTCAGCATGACTGCACACAGTCAGTGTCCCTCACACTTGATCAGGGTTGACCTGTTTACGTAGTGTCTTCCTTGCTCTCATGCCGTTTTCCACTTTGCAAATGTGTGCATTATATTCTCCCTCCTATTCGTGTCTGGACACGTGCGTCACGGGAAGGTATTTTATCCTGGGTGCTAGGTTATGCATGCCCACTTAGGTCTGTACAGTGTCATGGACCTCCACTGCACATTCTGACTTGTGTCCAGATATCTACTGGATTGGACATCATGTCGTCATACTCATTCTACCATTTACACAACTTGGTCATCCCGTGAGAGATATCCCAAAAATTGGTCAAGACCAAAACAAGTTAGATAACGAAGATTTTTGTGGCTTCACGAAAACGTGCAGGGGGTTTTACCTGCTGGAGATACATGGTTTGCAATCCTGACACTGCCTAAGGTGACAATACCTACTACATATGCGTAGGGGTCACTGTGTGTAGCTCTTTCTGCAACAAACCAGTGGACCAAGTATGGCTGGATTTGGTGGACGTTCTGGTATGGTGGCAGGTTGTGTGTTGTGGAGGGTATGCTGTGTAGGCTATTATGCATCCAGGTGTGTTGCATTTGTTATGGCCAGTTCCATCAGGACCCATCTTTGGGTATGTGACGGTGCCGTATCTATACATTTGTCTCGCATATTTCCATATTCATATGTTTGTGGGATTGTGTTCTACACTATGGACTGTCTGTTTGTCTTGCAGCTGTTGTGTTTCTTTCCACTTCACCCGCTGCCCCCTCATACACCTCCGGTTCACCTTTTCTGTATACGACACAAGTATCGCCTTTGAGGAATTTACCATTAAACACACACCCCTCACACGCGAATTACTCACACCCCATAGAGCACTACTTTGGTTGTTGGCCCATGACACGGCCAGAGTTACACATTGACTACCCTACATGTGTCGGATACCTTTATGGTTGTGTGGACTACCCTGCCATGTTTGCTTTCCACATGCTATACCTCACGCACATAGGTACACGCCCTTACTTCACTTTCATTACTTGGTTGGTGTATCCGGTTACTACCCATTTGACTGTGTCACATACACGTTCGGATTATACAGCTGACTTCTGGATTTTGCCAGCCTGTTCTACTCATTGGTAGGATGGCACCTTTTCCTATGTCCAAGCTATTCCTTACACATGTCCAACCGATGTGGACATTGCCTCCCCACAGTCAACGGTTCTGTTTCCACCTTTTCAATTGGCCACAGTGTGACATAGGGTTACCACCTGTCCCACTTTGCGAGGGACAGTCCCTCTTTGGGCAGTTGTGTCCTGACATGTAATTGTCAACATGGCAAATGTCCTGAGATTTTAGGACAAACATATTTCTTATATTTTATGTAATAGTTGCATTAAACAGTTAATTCTGTATCTGAAATACCTGACTGTTATGAGAAACAGAATAAGCAACTAAAATGCTACAGGAATATGCTTTTCTGTAGGCAAAACAGTTATGTTCTGTCCTTTGTACTGGCCGTGGGTATGTGTCGGCCTGTACAGTCTGATGTCTGTACCAAACATGTCCCACTTTGGCCATTTGTAAGGGTGGCAACCCTACTGTGACAGTTGCGGTAAACTCAGCATATTTTACAGGCCGACACATACCCACGGTCAGTTCGGCAGATAGAACTTACAATTCTTGCCTATATCTAAGCTTATTCTTGTAGCATTTTGGTATCTTATTCTGTTTGTTATGACATTTATGTATTATACGTCCAGTGAAATATGCTTAATGCAACTATTGCATGACGTCTACGGAGGAATTATGCCCTATATTCCCTGGACATCTGCCAGTTTTACATGTTTGTGTCAGGACACATCTGCCCACAGAGGGACTGTCGCTCGCAAAATGGGACAGGTGGTAATCTTGGTTGACGGTATGGATCATACTGTTCCTTTCGGCCTACATGTGTCCGTGTTGTTATGGCTCATTTATATGCTCCTTCTGTTTCGTTTACATGCGTATGCCATTTCCTATCACATTTGGTATGTGAAATATGGACATACCTTTTGTATGTGACTATTACATGGCTTGTGGGATATGATTCAGACATATGGTCACTACCTATATCTACATTTCTCCTCGTGTATTTTGTTATTGACACATCTGAACAGCTATGTTCCCTCCCTCAAATTATGGGTCGGCTGGTGGCCCTCTCCATTGGATTGGACGTACCTACTGGCGGTGCGCTAACATCTGATACGTTTCACTTCCACATGGTATAGCTATCAACACTACGTTGCACTACAGGCACACGGTTTTCCTGTCATTTGTTCATGGGTAGGGACCCGTTATTCCCTACCGTGTATTTGTGTTTGAGTCTTCATTTTTTGTTCGCAGGGACTCTGCTTTGCATACGTTTCAGTCTCCATGGACACTGATAGGTACGATTACTATTGCTGGCGGAATATAATATTCAGCAGTTTAGGTTGCTCCTCGAAAGCTGACATTGACACGTCTCCCTGCGCAACTTCGATACGCCCCTTGCATTCGTGCACATTTCCTATGCATGTGGCTGTGGCGGCTGTGTGCCTTCATTAATATGCATATGGCATCACTACTCCACATCTACGCCGCATGGCCAGCGCAAGCCTTACGTGGGACTTGCGCCGAGCTTCATGAATCCGGGTGATAATCTGCCCAGATACTGCACTGAATAAGAACTCTGTTTGTGTGTATGTTACATTGAAAAATGTTATTTAATTGAATGAATGTGACTGCTACAGTGCATTGTATTTTACCCCAGAATACCCTGACCAGCAATTCCCCACCAATTTCTCCACAGATCCATTTGTTCTCCTTCCTGCCACCTGGACTTACCATCCTACATCAGCCCATGAGAGAGATCTCTCCTTCTGGAAAGAAATACCTTTGGAAACTTTATCCTGTTACCTGTGATGTGGGTAGCAATCACACCCCAGTGGCTGTCATTCTTAGATGATCATTTTTTTGTTTTTGTTTTGCTTTATTGCACTGTGTGCCTAATTCCTGTGCATGAGTTTATTTTACATGTACGCCATTCATGCATATACAGCTTTGCTGCTACCAGGTATTCAAACATGCCCTAAATGCCACATGCTACAGACTTCCTTATCAGCAGGGTCTGAAGAAGTCCTTAGTTAGGGTCCCCTTCATAACGTCAACCCATCTTTCATAGAATTTTAAAACGTCGAGATGAAAACGTCATAAGTTTACAATCATGAACTCCCAGAACATCATATTTCCTCTTTAGGAACGTAACCACTTGGTCACCAATGATAAAATCAAAAACAGAAGCAAATTACACCCACAGAAGTGAAGGACTTTACCTCCTACTTAAATATACCAACTCCGAGATCACATTACAGTGGAGAAAGGGAGAGGTTCACCGTAGTGGCAAAGTGGTTACTTTCCCGGAGTGGAAATACAATATTCCAGGAGTTTGTGATTGTAAACTTATGATGTTTTCATTTCAACATTTTGAAAGTCGACGAAAGGTGGGTTGAAGTTATGAAGGGGACCCCTTAGTTGTGAGATTAAAGCATTAATTTATTTTACAATTTATTAAACATTCCCCCGGATTCATGAAGCTCGGCGCAAGGCCGGCGTAAGGCTTGCGCCGGCCGTGCAGCGTATAACTGGCATAGCAGCGCCACATGCATAGTAATGAGTGTGCTCCGCAACCACAACCATGTGCATAGGGCACGTGCGCGAGTCCAGGGAGCCCAAGTAGGATGCGCCCGTAGGCGTGGCCAAGCCGGCAGGCGATGAGCAACCTAAAGTGCTGACTGTCACAGGGCGCCTGCAATAGTAACCGCACCAACCAGTGTCCGTGGATAATGAAACGTATGCAGAGTATGCAACATAGTACCTGTCCACACAAAATGGAGAACCAAACATAAATCCACGAAGTACAAAATGTTCCCGTCCACGGAACAAAGAATACTTGGAATACTGTGTCTGTCACGCAATGCACTGTCAGCAGGCATACCCAGTGGAGGTGTACTGCATCATGTCAGCGCGCCGCAACTACACATGACTAGCCCCATGGGCATGGTCACCAGCAGTCCCACAGTGGTAGTGAGAGTACACAGCTGGGCAGTCGTGGCCATATAACAACCAGAAAGAAACCAGATATCCCAAACACAGACAAACATGTGTATAGTAAAATGTGCTAGACACAGCAACGTACCCGTCACATACACATAGGATGGCGTATGCCGAATCAGAATATCCAGAAGCAGAACCCATGCATGCAAATGTAATACACAACAACCCCCTCATAGCACGTAACCCGCACCCATGCCCGACTGTCCACCCAATCCAGCTAGCAGCCTTGCGCAGCTGCACACCTACACACAGCGGGTATACCCCAGATGTAGTAGGAAGTATTGTCCTAGGCAGTGACACGCGTGCAAATATGTACCCCACATGTCAACATCCCATCCCAGGTACTGATATCCAAATGGCTGCATGTGAATGTGTCGGCAGAATGTGTACATCCCGCGTGTGGTTACGGACCTGTCGAAACCCCATAGGTGTTCACACGCCACAGTGTCCATAACTGTACACATCTGGACAAAGCAGTAGTGCAGCCACTGTACCAATGATTAGCTATGCAGACATGTCAAACACAATACAGAAGGCGGAACAGCCGTCCACCAAGCAGGTCACCCCAGCAGGGTTGCCACATGCACAGAATGTCAAGGTGGGACATCACTCGTAGATATGTGTTGTTCCGTATGGCAAAACACCCACGGCCAATGCAAAGGATAGAATAACACGTATATGCCCAGATGAATGGTTATGTCATAGCATGGGAATAGCTTAAGCTACCCAACATAATAGTCATGCGTACCAGATACAAAATGCCTGTAACACGCAAGTAGTAATGCAGGAAGACATACACGACTGTGTCAATATCACAGGACATATGGCACGTGTCAAGTGTCGACGCAGGACACATATGTCCATAATGGGGCCCCCTGCAAAGAGGAACACGTGCCAACCCCACCCACCACTGACATATCGGCAGTATAAATACAACCCAAACACACACCAACACCACCATCCAACCCATGATAGCAACGAAGGCCAGACAAAGAACAACACGATGCGTACACACATAGGGACACATGTAACCGGTGCTCCGACAACCTTCCACAGGCCACCGAATAATGGTATGTACATACGCATGTAATGCTGCGAAGGATGTGTGGTAGTCCCCAGTATCACAGAGGTAGGTACACAGATACACTGTAACCAACCGTCACATATGTGCACTGTACACAGCATACCTGCAGGTAATACATAGTTCAGTCATGTGCCACATAAATATCCACGTATGAATGAGGACAGGGGATAGACAAGTGTGAATGGGAAAAGCATGGGAACATGGCATATGTATGATAACCGGCACCACCCACAGCATTGTATGCCAATAGCAGAAGCTATTGTTGGTTGTCCAAACACTCATGTCTGTACATACGGAATGAATATCATAGCAATAACCCACGCCTGGGTGTGGGTAATGCTGGATATACCCACGGTAGACGTGGTGCAGTCCCGAGGGCGATGCCTGAGGGACCAAACAAAGGCAACCATGGGTAAATACAGCAGTACCCACACCCAAACGTGGGTTATTGCTATTATGCCATATGATCTAGGAAAATAAACTATTAATCCCCAGACATAATGGCACAGCATAATGCCTGTCTGCTGCCCATCCACAGATGTCTGGCATCTGCGGCAGTGCTGACGTACTGAGCGAGATGTCCGTTGCTAATGTTGAAAATGTCTCGCTATGTAAAGACAGTCAACATAGCAAATCAATACAAAACAGCAACAGAGGCT
>NC_056737.1:393402302-393461174 GCF_019279795.1 Protopterus annectens | reverse complement strand
GACAGGTACGGGTGGTTTTCTTTTGGCCCCCGGTGTAAAAAACATAATTGGTTTTTTGGGTTATCTACTGCACACGGGTGGCATGTGTGTGTCTGGTGATGCAACCTGTATACCGTGACTGGAACAAAACCCAGGTGTGCATGTTATACCTGGCTGGATGGCGAATAACTCTACACTGTAACATGCCTGTTACTAACAACAGTCTCACCTGCGACGGACCCATGTCTGTGCAACACGCCAGAGGTACCTGTATAGGGGCGACACAACAGTATAAACATTATCCATGACTATGTCTGTGCGACACACCAGAGGTACATGTATAGGGGCGACACAACAGTATAAACATTATCCATGACTGTATGACAGCCACAGTTCGCACTATGCATGTCACATCATGTACCTGTGTGATAGCATGTGGTATGCACACGTCTGCAAACACAACGTAGCATACTGTAGTATGCGGCTTGTGTGCCCATATACCTGGCATGTGTTGTTACTTTACATGATGTACAGTGACACCTACACCTACAGTGGATATCATACTCATATGCAAGACTGACTTACCAGGCAGCTCCAGGCTCATTGGTTGGGAGACACCCACCTCCATGATGGCGGCTAGTGTTTCTGCATGCTGTTCCCTGGGTGTCCCCAGACTGGCCAGGAGCTCCTCCGTGTGTGAGTGGGGGCTGGGTTGGTGGCCCACCACCTGTTCCACCTTGTTCTCTGGCGATTGCGGTGGCACGCTGTTTTGCATGCCGTATGAGGTCCGTGCAGTGTCGGCATATCTGCTGGTAGGTGCGGTTGTTGCCACCCACGTCATTCACCCTCCTGCGCATATCCTGCCACAGGTCATCCCGCTGCTGCGCTTGCTGTGGAACATGGCTGAATAGCAGGTCATAGTTGTCATGGAGCAACGGTATGATTACTTCATCCTCCTGGCGGCTGAAGGCTGCTGGCAGTCATGAATGAGGCATTATCTGTAAGACATAATGATGGTGACAGGTCACATTCACACTGATGTACTGGCATACCGCTGAACATACATTGCTATGACATGTACGACATCTGCACAGTAATCTCTGGGACGCATCATGACACTGACACAGCTGACGTGTTGCTGTCACACCTGTCACACCACTATGCAGTGGGTATCATATCATATCTCTGTGTCAACTCATCACACTGTACATACCCCATGTAGATGGTAACCTGCTGTGGACATGTGTACCTGCCTGCACCTGTGTTCATACCAATCAGCACGTGGCCCGATGTGTGCACAGTTCTACTGTTCACCTGGATGCTGTGTATATGTCACTAGGCATCACAGACGCAGCCATTATGGACATCAGCGGTGGCACTGCACACATACACATGGACACCTGTACATGCATGTGTTGTGCCATATACATCTACTCAGCACTGTACGGGTGTTGGACAACCTGCCATGGCTCGCCTGTATTGCACATGTGATACACATGGGACAATGTCTAATCATATGACATTAGCAGCAATGGTCATACATAGCATGTGTGTGCGCACGTTGTACACGCTGACACACAGCACTTGTGACACCACAAGGTGCATCAGTGCCACATTACTGATCTGGTCAGTTGATAGTGCAAGTGCCACGTGGCCATCGCACCATGTATGACTGTGATGGCATGTGCAGCCTTGCTGGACAGGGCTGCATGGTATGGCAGGGTATATCACATACATGGCACAGGGATGTGTCCCGCCTGTGGGATACCAGTATTGGGAGGGTGGCTGTCCATTCCATATGTCATTTCTATGGGTATATGGACATGTCACATGTCTATCATCATGGTGTGGACAATGGCCTTCTGCAATGTAGGCAGCATGCTGCTTGGTGGGGGTGTGTATGGTGCATGCTGGTATCGCACATCCATGCATACACATTACCCCTGACAGGTGCTATGTGCTGTGATATTGTTCAACACAGTGCTGTATGTACCCACACAGTGATATCCCGTGCACATGGATGGTACCCCGGCCTGACATGGGTACCACATATGTCTACATCCAGTGCCTGCTGCCACCACCATGCCGGCGGGTGCAGTGCACAGCACCATCCCTCCCACAGGGACCATGGTGTTGAGCACAGCCTAGGTATTCATTTATGGGGACGGGGATGTTCACATAGCGGGAGCACTGCTGGTATCATCCATCAGACCATACACGTGTCCATGCCGGTGTGAACGACCTGAGACATACCTCCCTGGACTACATGAAAAGAGACATAGAGGGGCTCTCAGATTATGTAGCCCAGGCCAGTATGACCCTGACCCTGAGCAGTATCCTACCCTCACCAAGAATGATGCCACAATACAGAATCAAAATGATCAGCTTTAATAATTGGCTTAATTACCGGTGTCAGTCTAAGGGGGTCCAATGTCTGTTTGCCTGGGATGACATGCTTGACAAGCCATGCTCCTTTACAAGGGACGGCTTGCACCTGTCACCCCTGGGCTTCCAGATATTGGCAAAGGCTCCTGCCACAACACTGACACAGCTATACTGCTAGGCCAGGGCCATTCCCAGCCATACATACACAGATGCATAACACGTCTATCTGTGGCATGGGCTACAATGACGGTGGGGTTCAACACATACCGTGTTCGACTGTGGCTGGCACTGATGTTCTGTGCACATGTCAACACAGTAACCCTGTTCTACTGTAGCCAGCGGTGATGTGCTGTGCAAATGTCGATGCTGCACATTGTGTTGGTGTCTGTCTGTCAACAGGCCAGTGGTGGAACACGCAAGGGTATTTGTAATCAAATATGCATGCCACCCTGTACAGCTGTACTGCTAACATCTCAGATGCTAATGTTGCATGGACACGCACACCTTACCCAGAAAGGTGATAGTGGATTGCCACCCGTGCCCATCACCTCTTGTGGGTTGCTATTATCCAACACCCTATTTGTATTGTATGTTCAGGCTATGCACCTGTGCAGGACATGTGGGCATGTAATGCGCTACTGCGTACCTTTGCACCCATTGCACAACATGTCACACAGGTACACTGGCAGCCATACACTTCACAGCTTGATGAAGGTACGACAGGTGTTGTACACACGTAACACATATCCTGTGGGACATGGGCATATGTACAGGCATGTCCGACAGTCACGTACCAGTGCTACCCCTATATGACGGATATGCCATACATGTGGCAATACAGCAACTGTCACATGTACTCGTGTAATGCCCCCCCTACCAACATGGAGCGGTACTGCCTGTGGGGGATGTGCGTCTGCATCCATGCTGTGCCCATAGCTGTCAGTTGTACATCATTATGTGCAACGTACCTCATTTGGTGTTCTAACGGGTGCATGTTCATCACGGCTCCACATTGGTTGGGTCTGTCACACAGTCATTGTTGTACACGGTTTACATGCCAGCCATGGCTTACTATATGTGAATCAATCTAATTCATTGGGATACCATAATTATACATTAGAGCAGCGTATTCCAGCCATCATATAGCCTTCCTAGATGACACTGTTAGCCAGCCAGTAGTAGGTGTTCCACCATCTGCACATTAGTCACACAGTACGAGGGCTACTGTTACCCATTCTGGGGACAGGGTGCTGACAGCTGTGGATGGGTGTGATGCTGTCGACAACCATGACTGCACCTGACGGTCACGTCTGGATGGGTAACATTCACAACACACACCTACCTTCACGTAGTACCACATCATCTACAACAATGGACATTCCTGCCAGAACAATTTATGCAGTATGTCTGTATGACCACTGTAGGCACCACTGGTGGCCCCCAGCATGGCAGCCGACAGCACCAGTGTATATCCCGCAGACCCATGGGTTACACCATTCACAAAGCACCAGTCACGGATGACCCTGTTGTGGATCACATTGCAGTTCCACACATCATGTTACACAAGGCATCATGCACTGAGATGTTGCGGACGGGTGAACAGCTCTGCAACTCAACATACGCACACATGACACATCACCTGGTACAATATATCTCTCATACAACATGTTATTGTGACTGCCCTGTGATGGCAATACACAGACTATGTGTACTTGGACATGCAATGGCTCACCAGTGTTATAGCCCTCTGGGTGTGTGTCTAGCCAAGTATACAGTAGGCAGTGGTCTGAACACTGGGACACTGTACATTGACCTACTGTGTCACTGCAACTGTTGCCTATGCTCCTACTGTTATTGTACAGGCATGTGGTATCTGACCGCTATGACAGTCCTGGTCAACCACAATGCTGTGGCACTCCTAACCTGCAGCCATCGGCCTGGGGTGTGGAGCACACATGTACATCTTTACATACTATACTGCCTCTGTGGCAGTTTCACATAACTGTCTCCGGCAGGGCTGTAACAGGCAGGCACGGCATGGGGTCATGTGGGACACTGCTTGCATCTTCCACTGTGCTTCACACAAGCAAGGCACACACACTATTGCACCACTCACATATCTCTGCGGTGACTGGGACCTGCCTCCATGCTCTGCGCAGCACGCCTGCGAGTACGGATTGTACACGGATCGTACCTCCCAGGCACATACCTGGACTGGAACACCCACAGGTGAGGGGTTCACACATCACACAGTGTTTTGCACACATCCTGGATAGTTGCCTAACACAATGCGTCATAGGTGCTCCATGTGCAGATATCCGTGTTTGTGACCACTATACACATTGTAACACGCGACAGAGTCGACATTGTACACCACAGGTTACATACCGTCTGTGTTGTTATACTGTACATTGGGCCTCAGACAGCTAATACTGCCATGTGCTGACAGCAACCCACACTTCCCTGGAATAGACACCCATGTACCTACACATGCTTGAGTCATGCACTCCGCTCAGCTGGATGACACATTACACAACACATACCATACCTACACTACCCTTAGCATGCACAATACCTCCATGTGACTGGTGTGACGCAGCTGGGGTTATCCCCTCTTTGGTGGATTAAACACATATGCTACACAGCCCTGCTAGCCACACCCTGGAAACACACCCATCGCAGCATACACGGAACATGTGTACTACAACCAGTTTTACTGACGTCTGCTGACAGCAGTTGTTAACGGCATGACACCCCAGCAGATGGACAGTGCGCATACATATGCTGACACATACCACAGTGCGCTTCTGTAGCATGTACACAATTGCAGACACCATGCTATTCCACACAGAGACATGGCGGTACTGACCTGTTCACAGACGCCTCTGTGGTGGTCATGTTCCATGCACATATGATGTACAACCACATGTGCAGGCTGTTGCACAGTGGTGTACATTCACATGTGTGGGGTGCATCACTTGTCAGCCATGGTGGGTCCTCGAGGTCCATCATCACATACTCCAAGGCTAGCTACCTAAACATGACTGCCGCACATTGCGGTGTGGGGCCTCAGGCATTGTGGTGGTATGTCTGTATTGTTTGGCTACATCCACATCTGATGTCACATACAATAGTCACCCAGGCATTGCAGACCGAGCTAATGTTGGCAACGTGCCAGGTGATGGCGTACCTACTGACAATACACCCTCTCACTCACTACAGGGTCGCAATCTGTACATGGACATTGTAGTGTCCCTGTGGACACATACACGGTACTGACATGCACACGATATGTCCTGGGATGCTGGCCTGATGTCACCTTCCGATGTCCCTGGCTGTAATGTCCCACCAACCTGTTTGGTATATGTCTCTGCACCAGGCCACTATATTCACTGCTAGCCTGTTGTCGGACATTGTGTACCCTGACCGCCGCACAGCAGCATTTCTCGCACTACCCACGGGTGGCACTGCATTGCACATGTGGGACTGTAGTCATACACCCATGACTGGACCATTCTGAATGGCAATGGGGCACATCCTCACGAACGTGATTCCCACACACATTGATGGCCTCCAGGCCTTTCCTAGCACCCATGTTGGGCTTGTGTATGCCACAGCACGGCACATACACATGCTGGCCACCTGTCATACCATTGCATGGGCGGTTGGGGTAGTTCCGAGGCCGACACATCAGACGTTGTCCTCACATTGCCCTTCAGCACCATTCCACGTTCTGGTATTGGCAACTTGCACATCCACCTGCACATCATACCCTGTGTCTCAGGATGTTGTGCTATGTGGCTCATGGACAGGACACACAGTGGTGCGAACATACCATAGTACCTACTACATGTCAGGTACATATGGCATTACACAGTCCTCAGCCATGGGGCCCCTCATGTTCACTATATGCTTACATACAGAACATGCTGTCACAGAGTACTGTCCATGCCTAGATATCCCACGCCTACATACCAAGCGCCATTATTGCTCCACCAGCTCATACCAATACCAACCATATGGGTGTCAGTGTGGCGGATGCATCATATGAGTATCATGGCATCAGGATGCATGACACATGGTGCATGCACATCACCTTTGCATAACAACATTCACCCACTGACTATCACATGGATACTGGTCCCGTACATACATATCACATTGTACATGGTTGCTGTACATACATATGCCACACACAGTCCTGTGGTTACCGTATTCCACTGTGGCATGGATACCCTTCTGCAAGGCCACACCTATCTGTACTGTGTGTGATGCTGGTACATAGGTAGCCATTGTATCTGTGAAATACACACATCTACACACAGTCAAGGGTACAATACCACATTTATGGTGCACCTTCAACAACAGCTACAGCTTTACATGGCACAACATTGTCATGCCACGATGTTTACCAGGCTCAGACGGTTTACATATGCGGCTGACATATGGACAACACATCTGTACACATCTGCATACCACATACTCAGGGGTGTCTTCTGCTCTGACATGGCCCATGTCCCCCACATTACTGATGCATATACTCCTCATACATGACATCTGCGGTGGGCAGTGTGAACGGACTGCTCCTGGATATGTGCACACATGCCACACTGCATGGGCTGGGCTTCTGTGTTACTTCCACAAACACGACACACACCATGCTGTGGAACATAGGTCCTGTGCACATCCCGCAGGGACACACAGTAGCACTGTTCATGTGGTACCTCCCTTGCTGTTTGAGTGACACGTAGTCCTGGTACCACCACAGCAGCGGTACTGTGTAGACGTGCAGTTGACACCCGCCTCTGCTGTTCACAGGACACTACCATGGGGAGGTGACACTACTGTGTACACTGCACATGTGTTTACACATGGACCTGCCAGACTGCATTGTTGCCCACTGTGCACCTGTGCACCTGCTACAGGTCCTTTGGGCATGGTTACTTGGTGTCCCTTCCATTTCAGCTAGCTATCATGCTACTACTCTGTCCCATACCTACAGGCCATATGTATCCTGTTATTGTACATACCAATAGGCGATACCTGTGTTATGCATGATATGCCTGTTGATACTGTGTATGATATCTGTCATATCTACCTAGACAGCTTTACATTACACATATTTCACATAGTATCCCCTAATGCAGGGCATACTTGCACGTCAGCCGCACCTTACGTATGACATCAATGGTATATGCCCATACACATGCGTGCTGTGACAGTATACATACATGTCCTATCCCCTGCTATGGCACTTCCTTGTTAGACATCCACTGCCAGCAATGGCGTGTGGTATGGCATTGTTCTCTCTAATGCCCCCCTGTGGCAGCCCTTGTAGTGTCTCCGCTGTGTACATGATGTCCCACTGCTGTACACATGGTGTCCACAAGCGTTGGTATGCTCAGCAGGATATCACTACATAACTACCTTTCACCACTTTCTGCATTATGGACAAGTGTAATTAATTACAACCACCATTCACATACAGTACAGTTTCGTCATACACATCATGCATTACACAACCGTACATATCGTGTGTTCTACATACCTTGTCGGTGTTTCGTTCCGTGTTTCGTTCCGTGTATCGTTTTTCCATTTTCTTTCGCTTTCAGTTGTACACTGCTGGTTCGGTATGAGCATACGGTTTGAATATCCTGAGAGTCATCCTTATATCCGTCGGTACCTGCAACATGTGAATTCATCCCACCAATTGCTGTTCCTCAGTGAGTAATTACGTGCATATCACCTGTGCATCTACTCCATTCGGAAATTACGCGTAGATACTGGGGTATAATTGGATTCCTCACCTGGGCATTGGCTATTTGCCCTACCTTCATGGAGATGGTCTGTATTGTGTTATGTTATGTGTAACTGCAACCGCTATGCGTGGCGACAGGTATATTTTGAAGTAATGTTACCCGTGGATTGTGTGTGTAGGGTGTAGTATTTGGTTCGACATATGGGTGTCCCTGTCCTGATGACGAATGATAATGGGGTATTGCATTCAAAACTGTAACATGGCTGTTGTATTCCTTTATACAATGCATGCAAGTATGCATCCGCCTTTAATTGTGTCTCCCACGCGAGATGTTGTGGTTATGCAGATGTCATTGACTGACTGTATGTTTGTGCTGCTATTACAGTTTGTATTCCTTTAATATCTACGGTGGGGGATATCGGTGGTTGTACGTGACGGATACAGGTTGTGGGCCTTGCATCTCTACATACACAGTATAGTTGTCTGTGTACTCCATCCCTACCTGGAGAGTTAACAGTCAATAGTCTTTTGTTATGGGAGTGTAGCTTGGGCTGTTGTTAATTGGTTCCAATATCGTCTGCAGGTGGCCTTGCTGCATGTATACCCCCGTAACCTCTGTGGTATATCAGCGGCTATGTGTACGTGAGTAATTACGTGCATATCACCTGTGCATCTACTCCATTCGGTAATTATGTGTCGTTACTGGGGTATAATTGGGTTCTCCGCCTTGGCGTTGGATATTCGCCCTACCTTCATGGGGATGGTCTGTATTGTCTTATGTTATGTGTGACTGCATCTGCTATGCATGGGAACAAGTATGGTCTGCATTCATGTCACCCATGGATTGTGTGTGACAGGTGTAGTATTTGTTTCAACAAGTGGGTGTACCTGTCCTGCCGACGTATAATAACGTAGTATTGCATTCAAAACTGTAACATGGCTATTGTTTGCATTTCTATAATGCATGCAATTATGCAGCCGCCTTTAATTGTGTCCCCCACGCGATATGTTGTGGTTATGCAGATGTCATTGACCGACTGTATGTTTGTGCTGCTGTTACGGTTTGTATTCCTTTATTATGTACAGTGGGGGATGTCGGTGGTTGTACGTCACGGATATGGTTTGTGGGCCTTGCATCTCTACATAACCAGTATAGTTGTCTGTGTGCTCCATCCCTACTCGGAGAGTTGACAGTTAATTGTCCTTTGTTATGGGATTGTTGGTTGGGCTGTTGTCATGTGGTGTCGGTATCGCCTGCGGGTGAGCTTGATGCATGTATACCTCCATAACATCTGTGGTATGTCAGCGGTTGTGTGTACGTGACAACTATCCCTTGTCATTCTGTCCCAGATATTTGCAGTCATTGTGGTCCTGTTGTTGGGATAGCCTGTTTGCCAGTGGTTGCCACATATTCAGATGGGGATTGATTGTTTGACACTTGTAGAACACACAGCGGTGTTTACGGGCCAACACGTGGCCACGGTCAGTACTGGGGTAGCACATACGTATTTCCGCGGTACATACCTATTGCTGTGTGACTTTGCCGACGTATCTTATTGCAATTAACATATCGGTGTCGTACATACAGGCATGACTATTACATACGTCTTTTCCATTTCATATGGGGTATATCCCTGTGCTACCATCTGAGACATTTTCACTTTGTATCGTTCTACGTCACGACACACCTAGCCAGGGTGGGGCTGTCACTATTACTTTGGGACTAGTAGTGTACATATGCCTGAGGCTAGTTTACCGTATGCCTACACCTAATATTCCGCTCTGCCTCTAATGTGGCACCAACATACACATGTTGCAGACACACACACATTACACTCACACAGCGACACACACGGCACCCTCACCGCACACGTACACATACTACGGCACTCACGGGGACGGTTGCACACAGTACCTATGTGGACCGCAACACCGGCGGTGGTGTCTACCTCTCCCTTCATATCATCATACTATTACACGCGCATGTACTGTTACAGTACTGTGGTCTGGCGATCTTTCCACCTCGCGGTTATGCATATCGGTATGTTACCCGTTCCATGGTTGGCGGTATCCTCTTATGTTGAACCTCCTGGATGTTCAGGTTGTCGTTTCACTATGTATACTATGTACAGATATCGCGGGTTACATCTCAGTCACCTTATATCCCTCTAATTTATATATATATACACATATATATATATATATATATATATATATATATATATATATATATTTATATGTATACATCTTGCGGCGAACGTGGCAGGCATACAGCAACGCCATATGCTGTAGGACCCGCATACTGTTCAGGTGTTGGCGTTACATGCTCCACTGGCTGTTGGGTGTACAGTGTTTGGGGGCTGCCTATGTTGGAGTCACACATGAGGCCACCCATACAGTACACTTTACAGGTGGTCATGTTTGTGTGCCATCCATTTCACTGTGTGTGCAGGTAGGGAGGTGTCAGTCCATGGGGCCTACGCTGTCAGAGTATGTGCTATACGTTCCCTCTTTGCCAAGGCATAGGCATATTGGGTACGCCTCTGTCTGCCTACTGGGGCTGGCACAGTGTGTTCCTGGTCTGGAACCCTCTGTGCCTGGACTGGCCTTGGCAGTTGTGGTGGGCTTTGTGGCCCTTCACCGTTATGTCCCTGCAGCAGCTGCTTCCGCAGGATCATATTATGTAGCATGGCACATACTATGAATATGTGGGCACATGTGCCTGGAGAGTACTGCAAGGCTCCACCAGATGTATCCAAGCACCGGAACCGTGATTTCAGCATCCCGAACACACGCTCTATGATTATTCTGGTTTGTGCGTGTGCTTCATTATGGTGTTCTTGCATGTGTGTGTGTGCATTTCTGATGGGAGTCATCATCCATGGCTCCAGTGCATAGCCAGCATCCCCCACGAGATGGCCTTGTGGGATGTCCCCCCTGGCAAATACCTGGTACAGCTGTGAGGCATGCCAGATATAGGAGTCGTGGTAGCTTCCAGGGCTGCCAGCACACACATCCATGATAATGCCCTGAGCATTGCACACGACCTGGCAATTGATGGAGGGGAATCCCTTGCGGTTTATGTAGTGTCTACCCTGCTCACCAGGTGGTGACTTGATTTGTATGTGCGTACAGTCTATCGCACCCAGTACCTCCGGGTATTGTGCCACACGATGGAAGTGGTGCATATTGCTAGCCAAATCCTCCTGAGATCTGGGAAGTATATATGCTCATTGGCATGTGGTAACATGGCATCCAGGAACTGGTGTAGTACCCTGGATGCTGATGCCTGTGAGATGCCCATTATATCTCCAGTTGGCCTTTGAAAGGTACCTGTGGCCAGTATTCGCAAGCTTACACATACCTTTGTGTCCACTGGGATGGGTTCCCCTCTGTTGTTTCTTGTTCTCAGGCGTGGCCGGCACAGCTCCACTATTTGCTGTAACGTGTCCCTGTCCACCCTGTAACGCTCTACTATCTCCAGGTCTTGTAGCCCCTGGTAGGTTACCCTTGGTCTGAACACTCTCCTTCTCCTCCGAGGCCTATGGTGGTTGTCGGCACCCTCCTCCACAACACCGTCTGTCTCTAACACAACCTGATGGATCACAGCCACGGCAGCACCCAACATGTACATTTTAAAAGTTCCCCGTGTGTTTACACCTATGGTGCGGTGTTTGGGAATACACGGCTGTGTGTTGTGTGCATTCACACTTTATACTATTGTGCTGTGCACACCAATGATGTCATAGGGTGTGTTTGTACGGCCGTATCTGGGGGTTATCTTCCGTATTTTACCGATGGAACTACAACGCTGTTGCCTTTGGTGTTGCATTACTCTTGCCGGCCATGGATTACCTTTCGACCTTCCCTTACTATTTCTGCACGTTGCACCTACTATTTTCTGGCATGCATCCTGCAGAGCACTGTCATGTGTACTTTCTGGGACATGGCATATCATGCGTTTTGTGCTGCCGTTGTGCTGCCTGTCTGCTTTGCTCTCTGTGTCAGGTCATCTATCTTTGCAATCTGCTACCTCCCCTACTTTCTTTGCATTCATATGCCTCCCCTATCCCGTTTTGCAGGTTTCTGCATGCAGAGTTGTCAGCTGCCGCCGATTGGCCTTCGTGGGTTGATTAGTGTTGATTGCTCATTAGTACTCCAATTACACTTCTTCCACATTTCCTCATATTCTTAACATCACCTTCCTGTTTCCGATGTTGTTTGCGGGGCGAGCGTCACATGACTAGGTTAAGGGAACGTAGTCATCCTCGTGCACATGCACTTCTGTGCGCATTGTGTGCTCTCAGCTGAACTATTACCCCACACCCCGGTCCTGCAGCTGTGATTTGCGATGTACAGCCCAGGTTTGCTGTGCTCCAATGTGCTTCCTGCTACGGTGGCACACCCCTCTGCAGTTGACATGTATTCCCTCTAAGCCACTCCTCGGTGTATTACCGCTGTGCCGTTTGGTACAGCCTTACGCCGGCGGGGGATTTGCGATTCAGTATTATCTGCCTCATTTGCATGGCATTGACTACTAATTCATAGTTACCACGCCAAACACTGCCATGAGTCCTTGGCAACCCTTGCACCGTGGTTGTGGCGTTCCATGCATACCATGGTGTATTATGCTGTGACCCTGCTGTGTATTACACTGCTGTTTTATAACATTGTTATATTATTTCATTGTATTGCACCTTCCGCAAACATGTCCTAGGGTTCTGATGTGAGTTGCTGTGGACATGCCATTTAAGTTGTTATTTACATGTTGTGCATGTTTTCTTTTGACATTCTCTGTGTATTTCGCCATTGGCATATGGTAACAGTGTGACACCTGGGTCTGGCACTCTTCCGTTACTCCTATGTTCTGTTTGGGAAAATGTAAACCGTTTTTTTTGGTTTACATTGCCGTGGGCTTATGCTACGCCTGCGCCACTTCGTGAATTGCTATATGCCTTCATTTGCATGGTGCAACACCGCACATGGGGTGTTTAGCATACCTACACCGGGGGCTGCGCAGATCCGGCGCACGCCGGTAGTGCACGTGGGATTGGATCGTACCTGAATCGCTCGGCGGCCATATTTGGCGTTGTAACGCCTACGCTATGCGTGCGCCTGGTGCAAGGTTCATGAATCCCGGGGATTGTCTGTTTGTGACATCATATTCTGCCATTGCTTCTTGGTTTTTATTATTTTGGCCAGAACTGTTTTTTTTTTTATATATATCTGTTCCTCCAACAAGTTCTATTTATGTCACAGGCAAGGTTTAAGTCTCTGGAGCAGGTATTTCTGATGCTATTTACTATGCAGATATGCAGATATGCAAAAGGAGGAAACCAAAGTGCAAAAAACACTAATGACCAGCAAAACATCTCAGTGCTGGCACTCTCAAATCAATCCAGACTGAACACTTTCAAATAGTTTATTGTTGAGTGCTTTTGTCATAATGACAAACATGTTCCCAGCCCTTATATATACTCCTAATTAAACCAAGTGATTAACAAGATTACATCACTTCCTTTGCAAAAAATCTTAAAAAATGTAATAACAATAAAATCATGTATTAAAATTATTTTTGTACAATTATACTTGTTAAATACAATCTTATTCCTAATGGTTAAAATAATATATACATTTTCACCTTTTGACAATAGATTTTGCACAGCCCTTAAAGTAAATAAATACATTAATGAATACATTAAATAAAATTGTTCTATTGGTATTAAACGTGTAAATTAATTACAGTTTGGCTGCTCGCATTTTCAAAACAGGACTCAGTGATGCCAAGGTGTTTTACTGGATATACAAAAGGTCCAGATTTACCAATTATAAGGTCATATCTTATTAGATAAATAAACTTAACATTTGTAATGATCCCCTATCACTATCTAAGGTTTAGTATATGGAGAACTTCTGTTATGAAAAATAAAAAGTGCACCTCTTTCGGAGCCTCTGCTATGATTTTTAAGGGTCGGCACTGTGATTATAATGCTTGAAGGTTAAGAGGTATGCTCTCAGCATATCATCTAGGTGTGTTTTTCATGTATTCGTCTTCCATTTACTCCAGGTTGCCCCAGTCTAATGTTATAATCAGATTTAATTAAGCTCCCTTGCTGAAAAAAAAAAGCTTTTGTATGCCATATTTATTCCCAAATATCTCCTTCCTTTTTCCTCTTATGGATACAGACATAATATAAATTTACAGAGGTTTCTCACTCTCCCAGTCTCTCAGTTACTCTCCCTGTCTCTCTTTCTAATTCATGGTAAGGTTCTCTTGTTTTTTTTTTTTCTTGTGTCTAGTGAGAGTTTGTGCCATTTGTATTGTTATACAGCTTCTGTTGTCTATGTCCTTGTAAGGATGATGTGTTCAGAATAGCATACCTCATACTCCAAACAACAGCTCACCAATCAGTTGCATTGCAACATCCCCTTATTTCTACATGTAGCAGCTCTGCCCTGTGAATCCCAGAATTTCTGGAACACTGGTTAACTACTCTTGAGTCATGTGATATGACTATACAAAATTACCTTTTTGCTTTGTTATACAAAATAAACTCACTTCATGCTTACACTGAAAAAGTCTGTTTTTTTCATAATTCATTTTATTATAACAAAAAATAAGCAAAATTACAGTGGTATAGTTAATTTGTTAAGATTTCATAAAAAATCCATAACTCTAACTTCTGAACAGAAACTCCTGCTTATATAGCAATACATAAATGAATACAAGAACACCAGGTAAATTTCTGTGATAAATTAATTTACCCAGTTTCAAATGCAATAAAATAATTGCAGGATCTTGCAGTTTTTTTTTAAAAAGCATATTATCCAGTCACTTGCAATAAAATCACAAAAAGTTATACATAGTATATATTGTGTGTTCGTGAAGTCATCAAAAAGTGAATTAAATTCATGTGAGGTGGACACTGAAGAGACTGAAACATTGGAAGTGCATGGATGAGAACAGGATTGATAAAAATCAAGTTAAAAAGGATTGGCTTCAGCTCTTTTTGGTGCAACTCCAGAGCCTTTCCAGGATATTGCTTTGTCAGACCTTCAAAACGTTATAACTAAACTGAGTAGTTTTCTACAGAAATTTCATCATGAAGAAGGAGACGATGTTAAGAAGGTTTGTTTGTAGGCTGATGCTATTTTGCCCCTACAAGAAATAAAATAAATGATCAGGCAGAAATTCCTAGAGTTCCTTGAAAAGTTTGTTAAAAAATAAGCGCTCATTGGGTGAACTACAAGATAAAGATCAGAGAAAGAGCTCATGGGCGATAGGGGTCCAGGACGGGAAAGAAGAATTGGATTTTGTTGAATACATGAAAGATGAGTTTGCAAATCATGCTGTTTTTTTTTCAGCTGAAAAGCATTTAATATGAAACAAACTTATCAAGTGTCTTCAATGGCAACAAAAATAGCCACAGGGAAACCTAGAATTGTTGTGTTTTGGTTGGTAAATTTGCTTCCCTAAGAGAAGGTATTATCTCAGCTTTGGAGGAAACAACTGATGTGATGCCCTAACCTCCTGTAAAATGAGAAACAAGTGATTACTATTGATGATGATGATGATGATGACCATGAAAAGCGAAAGAAAAAGTTGTATGACAGATGATTGAAAGCTCTTTAAGACTAGTCAGCTTGAAAAGTCATTAAGGAGGACTTTTCAAGCTGAATAGATTCGTGAAAATAAGAGGCTGGCTCTTCAAAGGAGAATGGATCTAACTCATTGATGATGTTCAGACCTAAATAGATGAAGACCAGAAGAATGAACCATTTCAGTATGTGGAAGACTCTCAATAATGTATTTTTGTTTCTCTCGGACTGCTTGTGTTCTCTATTTTTAAGTTAATTGATCAATCATCATGGTCTGGTATCCATGTCAGAATGATTGCCTGTAATACAGAGATGAGTCCAAAAACATATAATTTGTTAGATATGATATCTGGGTGAGGTATTGGAAAGCTGCTGCAAGACTGATTTCCTTGGTATATGCTGGACAATTGCTGCTTTGTTAATACAGGTCCAGAAACATTATAGTTTATAACTTACTTGAACTTTTTGTATTTGGTTGAATACAGTATACATGTTTTGTAATAAAATGTGTATAGTAAGTTTATCACAGGATAATATGTATAAAGTTTCACTGTTTTTACATAATTCTGATGATGCCTAAATGGAAGAGATGGTGACACACTATGGAAATAATTATAGGTTCCACATTTTGTAGGTATATAGGCTGTACAGACTATTTTTACTGAGTTATGGGTCATTAGCTGAACAAATAGTCAATTAAGGTCTGAAGCTGTGAATGGTTCATATGTGACTGGGAGTAAGGTATTGAACTGGATGATTCTGGAAAGTGATCATATATTGCAGATGTATGTATAGGTAGAATAGTAAAGAAGCCTTTTTGTGTTACAAAATGTGCGGAGTTGGTCTCATGCTGATAGCAGTGATGACTGATCAGGTGAGACTCAGTTATTTCTTCTTCCTACTCCTTTGTATGGAACTCGTTGGGATTCCAGTAATGTTTCACAGGGTAAGTTTAAGAATCGTCAGTGAATATAATTTCCCATATATGAAATATAGATTCCTGTGAACAATAATGGAGTGAGTTACTTATTGACTGCTCATTTTGTTTATTCATTTATTTATTTCCAGTTTGATGACCGGGGAAGTCCACTGGGCCCAGAGAGCCCGTTTTCAGTGGAGGCCTGGAGAGAAAAGCTCCACAATACAAAATACAAGTACAATACAATTGCAAAAGGGTCTATGTTAAATGTTCAAACATCCAAAATGTCGAACATTACATGGTTGAGACCAAATGTTGGAAATTTGGATGCTCGAACATCAAATAAAAAAAAGTAATAAAAGAAAAAAACACTTAATCAGCGTAGGCAGGGGGGCAAGCCCCCCTGCACCCCCCACACCCCACTACTTAAATATACCAACTCTGAGACCGCACTTCAGTACAGAAAAGGGAAATTCTCCCAATTTGCACCATACGGCGATGTTGAAAGTCTATCTTTGAGTACTCAAAATTTTGAACGTTTGGTCTCGACCATGTAACGTTCGAAATTTTGAGCATTCGAAGATTTGTCAGGTGCCCATTGCAAAATACTAATACAAATACAAAGGAGAATGTTTACAATGGTGATAAAGAATATCAAACAGAAATATCGTGTAGTAAACAGTTATAATTTTGAGAACATGTTCATAATAACATGGTGGAACACACCAAACATTCCAAGGAGATGAAGTGGTTGCAATTTAGAAATGGTGTCTGTCGGTAGGCAGTATCAGATCATATACGCTAAAGGATAATAGAGTAAAATGGGTGGAGTATAACTTAGTGATAGAAGGAGACTTTTGGGCTAAAAGGGAGGAATAGAAGAGTTAGAGATGGACTAAGTAGGAACGATACATGTTCATAGGTTCATAGGTTCATAGGTAGGTACTAGGCTATTGGCCCTAGGGCCTATATAAGCCTAGCCAAAAGGCTTTTGCCCCCCAAGAAAATTATTTTCCTGTGCCACTGTCAAGCAGAGCCACAGAAGTGATCCCCGGGGTGAATTTCCTATCTCCCATCCATGTACATTTCCATTTAGAGTAAAGGTAGGAAAGGAGCTGTGTTTTAAAGTTTTCCAGGTTCTGGATTGTACTTAGAGTAGGGGGAAGACAATTACATTTTTTGGCTAAGGAAAAAGAGAGGAGTAGTTGTCTGGGTGAGTGGTTTGGTTTATGATCACTGACTAGGTTTTGATTTTCTGATCTGAGAGTTCTATTATGTAGGTAGGGAGGAAGGATGTTAGAGAGTGGGGCATCTAGTAGGGTTGAAGAGGAGTCTATGAGCTGTGATCAGTTAGAGGTAATCCAGATAGTTTGGTAGTTCAAGCCAATTGAGAGAGTGGAGGGCTACACAGTGATGGGAGGAGTATTTGGCATTAGTGGTGAATTTGGAAATTTTGTTGTAACAGTTTTCTAACTTGGAAGTGATGGAGATTGACAGGATAGTTAGTAAGGGAGCATCGTACATTGGGGAGGGAAGTAGGCAAGTGGAGGCAAGAGTATGTCTAGTATGGGGTGAGAGGAAGCGATTGTTCCTGTAAAGCATACCAAGCTTATGTTTTGAAGTATGTGGTTGTCAAATTTTAGTTACTCATCTATAATAACACCTAGTAATTTAGCATGCGGAACAACATCGATAGGACTGTTGTTTTGGCTTAGAACTTGGAAAGAGGTTTTGTCAAAAGGGAAGGATTTTGAGGGTAAAAATATTAATATTTTGGATTTATTTTAGAGAAAGGTGGTTTTGGAGCATCCAGGCCTCAGTGGTTGAGAAGGCAGTTTGGGTCTTAATTAGAAGGTTGGGGAGGTTAGTGGCAGAGCAGACTAATGCTGAGTCATCTGCATATTGGATTATTGTTGTATTGGGAATGGCAGAGTGAAAGGTGTTGATAAAGATATTGAACAGCATAGGACTGAGTATAGATCCCTGAGGTACACCTGTGGATTTAAGGAGAAAAGAAGAGATACCTTTTCTCCATTTCACAGCTTGAGATCTATTAGACAAGTAGCTGCAGAACCAGGATAGGGTATTTTGATATATATTAAAATTAGAAAGATGGCTCAGTAGGTGAATGTGAGAAACAGTATTGAATGCTTTGGAGAGATCCAAGAGCACTGTGGATACTACATTCCCAGAATCTCGGGCACGATTGACTGCGTCGAGGAATGCGAATTTTGGTACTGTTCCCTGTTCGGAATCCATGTTGGGTAGGGGTGAGAAGATGGTTTTGAGTTAGGAAGGGCATAAGTTGGGGATGGATGCATTTTTCCAGGATCTCACTTTTTTTAAATATTTTTTATACCTATGAACCCTTCAATGTCCCTTTATAGCCAACACTTCTGAGATATAATTGTGATACAAAAGGGCTTGTATATATTGCAGTGTGTGGGAAATGTGAGGCTTTCTATGTAGGCTAGACGGATATATGTTTGAGAAAAAGGGTATATGAACATGTCATTAGGAAGTGTAATTTGAGAAATGCATTTTATAAGCACACACACATGAATCTGCATTTTTTTATTCTTTTTTTAGATGAGGTCCCCATTGACATCAGGGTGGCCCTTGGGAGACCAAGTTAGAGTACAGGAGGTATACTGGCAGCTGGTGTTGGAAGCAAATAGATGGCCAGGTCTGAATTACATGGTCTCCCTGGCCCCAATATTAAAATTAAGATCAGCTAAATTATAATGTAGTGGAATTTGAATAATTATTGTAGTATGCTGTGTTATTTTAATTCTTTTTTACCATCTTTTACCTGACTGTATGACAACTGTTTTATTTTAAATATTTTAAAACACTTTTTTAAAATATTTTTATACCTATGAACCCTTCATACTATGAGTCAACTGTTTAGTTTTTATGGTGCAATATTTCTTTTGAACACTAGAGAGAAGCATTCTTTATACACATTTTAACTTGTATTCATTTTTTAACATTTTTTTATACACATTTTTTAGTATGGAATATTTGTATTGAACATATATTGTTTTAATATTTATTTTGATGTGTGTTATAATGTTTAGGAATTTTAAATAAGAATGATTTTAGAACATGTTAAGTGTGTGTTTAAGCCAGCAGAATGTGTAGTTTAACTTTACAGTTATTAGGTCAATTAACAAACGTTTAATTATACTAATTGGGTTACTGGCACGGTTATATAAGGTAGGAGAGTAACATTCACAGACTCCAGTTATCTGATGAAGTTTTTTGACAAAAACGTACTGCTGGTTGATTGTCAGCATTAAATCTTACATTGTGGTTGCTGGTGCTGTGTCTTTGTGAATAAACATTGTGGTTTGCAGTGGAAACGGCTATCCAAGTGCTTTTTGGGATTTATTGGTTACTGTTTGGGCAGTTTTCCTCCTTTGTACTGGTTCTGGTTGTTTTGGCGGATGGAAGGGCTTATTGCTTCCACTGAAGCTGTTTCAGTTGGGAACACCAGTGAAAAGGCTATTGCGAGTCTGATTGGACAGTTGACACAGCTTGTGGAATTGCTGATACCAATTTGCCATTTGCTGCTTAAAACCTCCTCCAAATCTTTATTGCCTGGTAATCAGGAGGCGTGGCAGCATGAAGAAGAAGGAAATGGAGTGTGTACTCCTCGTTGTTCAAATGGAGAGAATGGCTTAGTTAATTCCCCTGCGTTTGATGGAAGAAGGACTCCAGATGTTTTATGCTCCAGTGTGATGGCTTCTAATAGTAATGGTCACAACAATTCAAATTTAAGGACTGAAAAACTGACACAAGGTGACTGTTCTAGCATAAACAGTAACACTGTGGTTAATGAATGTAATTTGAATACATGGCTTAACAAGCATGTATCTTTTGATAAATATGTACAGCAAAGTAAAAATGATGAAGCTGACACTTATGCTAACAATTTAAACACGTTACAGGAACTGCTTTTTAAATTTAAGACTTTAAATGCTGATAATGCTTATTTGAAAGTATGCATTAAATTAAATATTGTACCAAAGGGACTGAGGATATTTAGGTACCCTAACAATGTAGAGGAGGGTTCAGAATTCCATCTGGAACTTCTAAATATTTTTGATAGATGTGGTTTTGATATTCTACGTGGCATTATTAAGCAGAATAAGAGGGTTATAGAGGTACTGAATGACAGAATAAATAATGTAAATTCTTGCTTGGTTAATGATCTCATGTTTTCTGTGGATCAAGAAAAGAAAAAATATTTTGACCTCAGAATGAAGATTGATGAAAAATTAAATGGGATTTTAAACAGAAAGAAAAGGAAATTAGAAAGGGACATGTATGAGTATGCACAGAAAATTCAGTATCCAAAACCAAAAGGTTACATGAATTCTGATAAAGGGGAGGGGGTATTTTGTAGACATAATAAAGGTAGACAATTTATTAATAAAATGAATGATGGTTATGGATATCATGATAGTGATGAAAATTGTGAAGTTAGTGATGAGGGACTGCGAAGACTTGGTGATATGAGTGATCCTTTAGAGTATCCCTCCTTCAGAGGTCGGAGAGGCTGAAAAACAAGGCACCAACAGACTAAAATCAGGGCAACTGGAGGGGGTGGAACAAAAAGGGAATGAGGCAGGGGTATTAAATGCATTTAACTTTACTTCATATGAACAGGGAAGTAATTCCCCTGATGAACAGGACTCTATTGAAGGTGAAGGTCCCAAGTTTACATGACATGGACATACTGTTTTCAATTATAGCAGTTTAACTGTTCCAAACCTATTTTTTGGCTTATTTGCTAAAGGTTTCACGTTTGTACCCAAGAAAAATGTGAGATAAGTATATTATTAATAGACTTAAAAATGTTTGTCCGTAAGAAAAATCTGGAACTCTTAATGAATGGACATGTAGATATGGTTGGGAATTTAAGAAGGAAGAGTACATGGAATCCGCCACTACATCCACAATTAAAAAAATTTGAAAATGCTGTGGAAACAGAATTAAGGGAGAAAATTTCTAAAAACAAAGTATGGTCTAACCTGACAGTAGAGGAAAGGTCCCTATTGGTGTCTATTAGAGCTACCAAGTTTGTTAGAGTTATGAATCCAGATAAGGGTGGAGGAACTGTACTTATGGAGTCTATTATATATGAAGGTAAAATGATGGATTTATTACTTGATGAGAGTAATTACACTACGGCATCGATAAATGAGATACATATTGCATATAAGAAAATATATTTATCCCTTAATGATTTGGAGTTTGAAGGGTTTATTGATGCAGAAACCTTCATATTTTTACATAATAAAGAATCTAGGGTCCCATCTATATTTGGGATCCCAAAGGTCCACAAGGGCATAGAGAACCCACCACTTAGGCCAGTCACGGCTGCTAGTCAGTCAGTTACAGCCCCTATAGCTAAATATGTGGATTTTAAACTAAAGAATATGTACACGGGGGCAACTAATGTTTTAAAGGGCTCTTGGGACTTTTTAAGGAGTGTTAGGAATAACCTGAGCACAAATAACATTATTTTCATCACCATTGATGTGATTGATCTCTTTACCTTGATTCCGCATAAGGAAGGTTTAGATTCTTTTGAGGAAATCCTAAGAAAGGATAAAAAATTTACTGAGAGAGAAGTTTATGTGTTTTTGGCATTAATGGAAATGGTTAACAACAACTTTATATATTTCGAGGGTGAATTTTTCCACCAAACTAAGGGAGCTGCCAGAGGAGCTATGTGTGCCCCTACATATGCCAACTTGGTACTCTCATGGTGGGAGGAGGAATTTGTGTTCAATTCTGGATTTATAGAATGTTGGGTGCTTTACAAATGTTTCTTGGACATTTGTCTTTTTTGGATAGAAAGTGAAGAGAGGTTTATAGAATTTTTCGACTACATATCGAATAGTACTGACTTTCTAAAATTCACATAAAATTGGATATGAAAGTATTGATCATCTTGATATTAACATTATGAAGGATGATAATAAGTTTGTGTCTAAGGTCCACAGGAAAGACATTTATTGTAACTCATTTTTACATTTTCAAAGTGCCCATCTTCTTCTTCTTCTTCTTCTTCTTTCGGCTTTTCCCGGTTAGGGGTCACCACAGCGGATCACCTTGTCCGCTTATGATTGGCAGTGGAGTTTTACGGTGTCGAGTTGCCAGCCCGGTGCCCAACCTTCCACAGAAGGCACACACATGCACACACTCACACCTACGGCCAATTTAGAGTGTCCAATCCACCTACAGCATGTCTTTGGGATATGGGAGGAAACCGGAGCACCCAGAGGAAACCCACGTGACCACAGGGAGGACATGCAGACTCCGCACAGAAGGCATCCCAGCGGAGGATCGAATCGGAGAACCTCTTGCTGTGAGGCAGCAATGCTAACCACTGCACCACCGTGGCCGCCCTTTAAAGTGCCCATCCATTTTTCCACGGGGAAGTAGGATGACGTCTGATGAGATTGATTTTATTAATGAGAGTGCTTTGTTGAAATCTATGTTTTAGAAAGAGGGTACCCTGAGACACTTATAAAGGAAATACAGGATGAAGTCTTTCAACACAGAAAGGGTAGATTTGCACCTATTTTAGGTATGGGTGATATGGTACTGGTGGAAGACGATGATAATAAGCTGGATGCTGGATATGAAAATGCTTTTATTTTGGATTATAATGGGGATTCTAATATTATTAGGGACTCTGTTAAAAAAAATGGGACAGATTTTCTAAATTTTCGGACTTGAATCTTAAGTTTGATATACCATTAAAGTTTATTTTTAGGAAGGGTAAATGTATTAAGGACCTTTTGGAAAACAAATGTACTAATACAGGAAAAAAGAAAGCAGGCACTTATAAATGTGGAGCGTGCCAGCAATGTCCCTTTATATCCAACACTTCTGAGATATATATTAGTAGTAGGAATAAGTATATAACATCTAAATCCTATTATAATTGTGATACAAAAGGGCTTGTATATATTGCAGTGTGTGGGAAATGTGAGGCTTTCTATGTAGGCTAGACGGATATATGTTTGAGAAAAAGGGTATATGAACATGTCTACGACATTAGGAAGTGTAATTTGAGAAATGCATTTTATAAGCACACACAGACGGGTGAATCTGCCACATTTTTATTCTTTGCTTTAGATGAGGTCCCCGTTGACATCAGGGGTGGCCCTTGGGAGACCAAGTTAGAGTACAGAGAGGTATACTGGCAGCTGGTGTTGGAAGCAAATAGATGGCCAGGTCTGAATGACATGGTCTCCCTGGCCCCAATATTAAAATTAATATCAGCTAAATTATAATGTAGTGGAATTTGAATAATTATTGTAGTATGCTGTGTTATTTTAATTCTTTTTTATCATCTTTTACCTGACTGTATGACAACTGTTTTATTTTAAATATTTTAAAACACTTTTTTAAAATATTTTTATACCTATGAACCCTTCATACTATGAGCCAACTGTTTAGTTTTTATGGTGCAATATTTCTTTTGAACACTAGAGGAAAGCATTCTTTATACATATTTAACTTGTATTAATTTTTTAATATTTTTTATATACGTTTTTAGTATGGAATATTTGTATTGGACATATATTGTTTTAATATTTGTTTTGTTAAGTGTTTTAACAAATTATGGTCATAATGTTTAGGAATTTTAAATAAGAATGATTTTAGAACATGTTAAGTGTGAGTTTAAGCCAGCAGAATGTGTACTTTAACTTAACATTTATTAGATCAATTAAGAAAGGTTTAATTATACTAATTGGGTTACTGACGAGGTTATATAAGGGTAGCAGATTAACATTCACAGTTATCTGATGAAGTTTTTTGACGAAAACGTACTGGTTGTATGTCAGCGTTGAATCTTACATTGTGGTTGCTGGTGCTGCGTCTTTGTGAATAAACATTGTGGTTTGCAGTGGAAATGGATATCCAAGTGCTTTTTGGGATTTCTTGGTTACTGTTTGGGCACTTTTCCTCTTTTGTACTGTTTTTCTTACAAGGTTACATAGCTGTGTGTATTGAAGTAGGGTTTCAGGGAATTTATTCTTTTGGTGTAGTTTCCAGGATTTGTCCCTTTGGACCATAAGTTGTTTGGTCTCTTTGGTTAGCCATGGGGCAATATTGGTTTTTATTCTTTTTGTTCTTGTTGGTGCTAAAGTATTTAGAGTATTTAGAAAAGTGGAATTAAAATAGTCAATGGTGTTGTCGAGAGGAAGGGTTTTAGGATGTTCCACTTCATTTGTTTGAGGGAATTTGAGAATATGTCGGGGTTGAAGTTGCTAAGGTTACGTGTGTGTATGTAATGGTGTTGGTGTAGGGGGGAGGAAGTTGAGCAAAAGGCAAAGGTGGGCAGGTGGTTGCTGATGGAATCGGGGATTGTGCTGGAGTCAATCATTTTATTAGAGTATGAGACTAAGATCCAGTCAAGGGTTGACCCTGAGGATTTAGCTTTAATGGGTCCGGTTACAGAGTGAATTAGTTGGGTGAAGTTGAAAAGGTTGATAGATTAGGTGGGAGTTGAGTTATTAATGTTATCCCAGTTGATATTTATGTCATCTAGAATTTAGGTTTTGTGGTTTATTTTGGTTGAGACCCATAGGAGTATTTCTTTGAGGGTCTGGATGTTGTTTCTGGGTGGGATATATAGTGCGATGATACATAGACTTTTATGGGTATTCATTTTTAGTAAGCATGCTCCAAGTTCTGCATTAATGAATTGAGGAATAGGGTTTGGGTAAGGGATTATATTGATTAGGTTAGAGTAAATTATGGCGACGTCTCCATCTTTTTTGATTGTACGATCACACCTGAGGGCTTGAAATCTGGGGGAGGGTAGGATTTCAGAATCTGAGATATGGGGTTTAAGTCATGTCTCAGAAATGGCTACAATGTCTGGTTGGTTGTGACTTAGCCAGGCCTGAAAGTTGAATACTTTGTTACAGAGACTCTGGGCATTGAGAGTAAAAAGGTGGAGGGTTTTATGGGAGGAGGAGGGGTGGTTGGACAGGGGAGTATTATTGTCTAGTGATGAGTTAGGTCCAGGGTTGGGGTGAATATCACCAGCTAGGCAGAGGAAGTTGAGGGGAGGTAGTACTAGGGGGTTTCTTTTTGTTTTGTAGTATTTAGAGAAATGTAGTAAGAGTTTGATCATTAGAATCTTAGATGAGGTTGGCAGTATTCTGAGCTTAAAATGATTGAAGAAATTAGGTTGAATCAGAGAAGGGGAGATGGAGTGGAAACTTTTAGTAGAGGGATGGATATGTGTGGCGTAGTTGAGTTTAAGAAAGAGAAGAGGAGTAGAGAAGAAGATGCTGGGTGGATAAGGAAGTGGTATAGTATAAGGGTATTAGAAATGTTAGGAGTGTAAGGAAGGTAAGTAGGGTTCAGAGGAGTGAGGAGGGCATGGCAATATGTAGGTGTTGAATTCATGGCTGATAGTGGATAATGATACTTGGACTGAGCTGGGGGAGGGTGGGAAGAGTAGTTAGGAGACTGGGAGGGTGTGAGGGGTCTAATGAGTATAGGTGTAAGAGGGAGGGGTTTGGGTAAGGGGTGTTACTGGATTGGGTAGTGGATGTCGGGGGGGTGGAAAATGGTAGAATAAATGTAGGCATAGTGAATGCGGGTGGGAAATGAGGTCAGGGTAGGCGAGCGGAGTGAGCCTGAGCAGAGCGAAGGGCAAATGGAGCAGCGTTGACCCAGGTCACAGGAGACCGAAAGCCCAAGAACCTATCAGTACAGTTACCTTAAGGGTAAGCACACATTTAACAGTTTTTATAGCCCGAAAGCCCAAGAACCTATCACTACAGTTACCTTAAGGGTAAGCACACATTTAACAGTTTTCATAGCCCAAAATGCTATTGGCAGTTCAGGAGAGATAGGGCTGTTTGCTGAGATAAAATGTTTAGCTCAGGCCAAATGTGAGGGCAGGCCTTGGGGAGTACAGACAGAAACAACTAGGGAGAGTATGGCCAGTACACCTGTGCTTGCCACTACAGGAAGAGAAGGCAGTGATATGGAATAATCATTAAATTATGGGCTGTTTTGTAAAGGTGCAGTACACAAAGCATGTACAGGTACTTGCCTTAAATGCCCGCAGCTGAGAGACGTAATGAAGCTCAGCTGGTAAAGCTTGGCATTTCCATGCATCCAAGGGATCCTAGCTGCAGGGAATAGCCTTGTTTGAGGTAGGATAGCTGTGGAAAAAAAAGGGCAACGAGATAAATTAATTACGGGAAAGCAGAAAAGGGCTGAAGAATGAGAATAATATGTACAGTGTTATGGAAAGTAGAGAAAGGTAGGGGCAGCAGGCAGCTAAGTTTAAAATGCTATATACAATCTCTGAGACACTATTCTAAATGCACCACCATGTTACTGCAGTTAGAAAATACCATAGAATACAGTACAATTTCTATACCTTGCAGGCACTCAGGTTAGTGAGTTAGAAAATACCTCCGGGCATCACAGCCTATGGATTTAGATTGTAGCACACAGGTAACAGGCATCCTGTAAATAAATATTGAATTAGTGTGGAGTAAAGGACTGGTGTGAGCTCTGGTATTCAGTGATTTTTTTTTTTTAATAGAGGTGTAAGTAGGATAATACCACTGGTGACATTAGAGTAAACTAACATTACATGTTAAGCTACTGAAAAAAGGATTCTAAAAATTAAATGCAATTCAAGATTTCCTAAGCCATCTGAAATGTATACAATGAAATGCCATTCAGTTTTTTGTTGATTATTTTCTCCATTCCCTGGTCACAGCCTAACATGACAAGCAGTATAAATTATCAATAAGTGGTTACTGTAGGACAAATTAATAGTGTGCATCTTATCTTAGGAGACTTCCAAGCCATAATAGAGTCACATATTTAATGTTAGATATACAGGAGATCTAAACAACAATTTGGTTTTTACTCTCTAAAAGTAGAGTCCATTACAGAAGATGAGCATTCCATCACTTTAATAGGAATTATTATGGTATGATCTTGAGTTGAAATAGGTGGATAAATAGATAGATACAACACTGGAAAGGTGGATTAAAATATATTCATGGGAATCTAGTAGGGAAGGAAAAAAATTATGTTGCACCATAGACACAGTAGTGTAAAACATTCTTGACATAAAGGAGGACTCATGTTTTTTGTATCAACATCAAACATTTACTGTTCAGATATTTTTATACAGAGATGGGTTTATGTATTAGAGATCATGATAGGATTACTATACATATTTAGAGATGTGAGGTTATTGTTCTTGGAACAGTTAATTAGTTATCTGATGCTGCTTGGGGGAGGGATTCTGCTGAAAGGTGTTTAGGCATCCACATTATTAGTGAAAATCTATGTCAAAAATGAGTGAGTATATCATCAAGCTTTCATGGATTTAGACTTTGCAGTTATTGAATTATGTTATGGTTAATCACTAAGTAGCAGGTTTGAAGACTAGGGGGCAGCTGAATTTTGGGGAGGTACCCAACATGGGTATTATATCTGGGTAACTGTAAAGGCAGAGTTGTGTCTGTAAGCTGGGTATGGGATGGTATAACTGGCATATGACATATTTGAGTCTCCTTTCAAAGACAAGTGCATATACTTAAGATTGATTTGATATTTTGCAATTTTTTTCAAATGTCTTTATTTCATAGGTTCATAGGTAGGTACTAGGCTATCGGCCCAAGGGCCTACGTAAGCCTAGCCAGCAAGGTTCCATAGCTTACGCCACCCAAGAAAGTTATTTTCCTGTGCCACTGTCGAGCAGAGACACAGAAGTGATCCCCAGGGTGTATTTCCTATTTCCCATCCACTCATCAAGATTTTTCTTGAAGAGTGCTAATGAAGAACTTTGCTTGACATAGATGGGTAGCTTGTTCCAGAGTATAGGAAGTCTCTGGGACAGGAATCTATCCCTCCAGAGTGTCCTGTTTATTGTGGTGACAAGGTTTAGGTCCCTAGAGCATGTAGCTCAGAGGGATTGGGATTTCTTTAGGTGTAGCATGTCTAACAGCTCTGGGTTTGATATAGCTTTATATGTTAGGCAGAGATCACCTCAGAGTAGGCGATATGCTATGGAGTAAAGCTGAAGTTTTTTGAGGCGGTCAGTGTAGGGCATTTGTTTGAGGCCAGTAATCCTCTTTGTGAGGTACTTCTGTGGCCTTTCCAGCTGCTGCAGATGTCTTGTAAGGTACATTCCAAAAGGGGCGCTGTACTCTATAATGGGTCTAATAAGTGATGAGTAGAAAGGAACAATGACCTCTTTTTTCCTGGATGAGAACCCTTTTATGATGAGGTGTGCCATGTAGAAGGACTTCCTGACTACTGTGGCAATGTGACTATCAAAGGAGAGACTACTGTCCACCTGGGTCCCAAGGTCTCTTATTACGCATTCGGTGTTAAGTAGATTGCTGCCTATGTCGTAGTTCATGGGTAAAGAGTTTTTACCAAAGGGGATGACACTGCACTTTTTGGCATTGAGCTTGAGGCCATGGCTCTGACACCAGACATCTGTCTCAGTGAGTCCCTTCTGTAGGATGTCCACATCATTTGGGGACTTGACTATGGCTCCTAGTTTGCAGTCATCTGCAAACTTCATTAGCCAGAGGCCTTCTGTGTTAGCCTGTACTTCAGAGAAGTAGATACCAAACAGGAAAGGTCCCAGGATGGAACCCTGTGGTACTCCACTTGTCACTGCTTTGAGGTCAGATTTGGAGTCTGCAACTTTTACAGTGTGGGTTCTGTCAGTGAGCCAGTTGGCAACCCATCTTGTGACGTAGGGATTTATACCTAGTTTAATGAGTTTAGCTATAATTCCAGAATGGGGGATGGTGTTGAAAGCCTTGGTGAGGTCAAGATAGGCTGTTTGAACCACCTTACCCTCATCCATGGCTTTGGTGACTGCCTCAAAGAAGTCGATCAGGCTCAGGAGGCATGATCTGCCTTTCACAAACCCGAACTGGGTGGGATCAAGAGTTTGGAGGTTACCAATGTCTTTGTTTATGAGTTCCATGATGATACGTTCCATGGCCTTGCAAACCAGGCTCATCAGGCTAATAGGTCAATAGTTCCTGGGATCAGTGGTGGCTCCCCCTTTGTGGGGTGAGATAACTGTTGCTGTGCGCCATTCAGTGGGCAGAAAGCCTGATGCAAGGCTATTATTGAACATGGTGCTTAAGTGGGGAGCCAGTTCATTCTGACGTTCATGTAAAACACAGCCTGGGATGTTGTCCAGTCCCATGGATGCTGTGTTTTTGGCTTTAGAGAGTGCAGCTTTTACCTGCGTAGTTGTGATTACAGGGACTCTGTATTCTTCCTGTATAGATATGGGCCCTTTAGGGGGTGAGGGGGTTAAAGTTAGCACTGAACCTATCTGCCAGGATGTTGGCAATATCAGATGGTTCTGTAATTTTTGTGCCTTTGTGCTGTAACTCAGAGCAGATCTGGGTGTTGCCATCTAGATTCTTGACATAGCTATAGAATGCTTTATGGTTGTCCTTTGATTTAGTGGTGATTTTGTTTTCATAGCTAGCTTTGGAGGATCTTATAAGGGATATCAGCTTCTTACTGAGGCTGACCAGGGAGCTCCTCCACTCATGGGATTTTACTCTCTTTTGCAACAGTTTCTTCCTTCTGTTGTACAGTTTGTTTATGGCAGGGGACCACCAGATTGGCTTCCTTTTTTGGAGGATAGTGTCTTGGTTCTGCTTGGGATAGCACGATCCATGCACTCGTGTAAGTGCTTATAGAGTGCATTTGTGTAGGATTCAGCAGTTTTAACTGTATTGTCCATCTGCGTGGGTGTCATGAAGTTCACCACTTCTGTCTTAAGAAGCATGAAGTTGGCTTTGGAGACATTTTTTACTGTGGTTTCCTTACATACATACATACATACAGAGAAATATTTCAGCCAGAGGCAATAATGCCCTTCTAAACCATCAGTATACCAAAACTTTCATTATAAAAAAAATGAGTGAACAACAAATGGGCAATCACAATAGCCCAACTACTGAGTACATCAACCTTACAAATAAATGAACCAAAAACACCAACCATACCAAGAATGTATACATACAGACATGTAAACATATATATATATATATATATATATATATATATATATATATATATATATATATATATATATATATATGTATATATATATATATATATATATATATATATATATATTTTTTTTTTTTTTTTTTTTTGAGTACGGGCAATAATGTTCTTCTAGCCTGCCAATATACCAAAAACAGTCATTCCTATAACATGTCCAAGGTGTTCTTAAAAACATTTAAATTATTGCTTGCTTTAACATAATTTGGTAGTCTATTCCATGTATTAGCTATTCTCTCACTGAAGCAATTAGTATATTTCTAATTCCTATACAATCTACTATGCAGGTTGCCTGAAGATTCTCTACTACTCTGTGATAACCCCATATATTCCCAGAGGTGTTTGTCTCTAAATGTCCTATACACCCGAATAAGATCTTTTAAAGAGATATATGACACACTGCACAAGCTCAGAAACTTTAAAGTTTCATAAGAACATATTTCCACATCCATGGATGACCTTGGTATATTTGCTCTGACCTCTTTCCAATTTGCTCATGTTAGTTGTCATATAAGGTTTCCAAATTATTATTCCATACTGTACTTTTGATCTAATGTAACTTGCAAACAATGGTGTCATCGTTTCTCATTTTTTAGACTTTATAAATCATTTTATACAGCCAATAGTTTTATAACTGTCATTAACCAATTAGTTGATATGATCAGAAAAACTAAAAGTTGGAGCTTCCCATATACCCCAGTCCTTAAATTAATCTAGTTTCAATTACTTGTGCTGTATTAAATATTCACCCTTCAATCTATACTTTCCAAATACCATATGCTTAATTTTTCATGCATTTATCAGCATTTTATTCTTGTGTGCCCAAAAGGCCAATTAAGTCAAATTCTTTTGTAGACATGCTCTATCTGTAACTTATGTAATTATTTTACCTGTTTTCAAGTTATCAGCATACAAATTATAGAACATATCAGATGAAAAAGGCAGATCTGAAAGATTCAACCTAAACAGGGATGGACATATGACACTGCCTTATGGGACACCACTGACTGTAACCTAAAATTTTACCTGTCCAATTGCTGTTTGATAATTGTAATGTCCTAATTGTAAGCCATGCACCTTGCCATCTTTTCAAGATTATATTGATACCTAGTTATTCAAATTTATTACTCAGTGCTTTGTATATGACTATCAAATACTGAAGTTAAGTTTATATAAATTGCATCACAGTACAATTTTTCATTTATAACTATTATATTACTATAGAATATCATGTTACAGTAGTTACAAATATATTTTCAGCATATGCATAATGATATATGGCTTCAATTCCCAACCATTTCATTTCTGAAAATAATTTATCCAAAATAACCTTTTCCATTATTTTTCCACAACAAGAAAGTAAACGTACGGATCTAAGTAATACTGGGTTTGAACTATTTCCCGTTCCCTTAAAGATGGGTTTAGCATGTGTATGTCTCCAATCTGGGGGAATCTCAAAATACTTAAATGGCCTGCTGAATAACATATATAATGGTACCATCAGTTCAGGATGAAGTGTTCTCAGGTAACCATTATTCATTTTATTTCCTGTGCTTCCTATTGGTTCAGTTTGGATAGTTCTTTTCCAATATAATCTAATTTAATTCTAGAATCTGAAGTTACCTGAATGTTACCAGAACATTTTATCACCCCCCTTTATTACTCATTATATCATCAAAAAAAAAAAAGAAAGAAAAACAGAACAAACATATTTACAGTATTTATAACATTATGTATTAAACATCTTAACGTTTTAACAGAATATGTTACAGCATAGTTTCAGCACTATTGATATACATTGAGCAGAAACAACTATTTTACTGAAGGTCTGAATTAAAATTAGTACAACAAAATGCTTAGAGTGCTTTAAACTCATTTTAGTCATGAACTATCTGTATTGTCAATAAAAGTTTAAGGCATGTTGATATAAGGCACTGGTGTTTAAAATGTATTAGTATATTATTGAATTTACCAAGAGAATGGTATGGCATTGGTAAAATCATGTTGAGGTCCACCAGCTATAGTTATGTTTGCTGTTTTTACAGTTTTGTACATTTTTTTCAGTTTGACTACACATCTAAAATGCAGTTGCATACATTTTTCCTTATAACAGAAATAATGTAAATAAAATAATGTTTAAAAAACAAATACAATTTGGAAGTACTGCTTTAATGTATTAACTGAAGTACCTGTGTTGTATGATTATTTTGCATTTTTGTTACTGATGTTATTGTTTTTTTGTTTTAATAGATGAGTTTATTATATTTCATTTATTTTGTTTTATGCATTTTATTAAATGAACTGTCTGAATGGAGTAATACCCATTTTCACTAGAAGCTCAATTGCAGTTTGAAGTTAAATGACTTACTTGGAGACAAAAAAGGCAAATGGAGAGTGAGGGAGTGAAATTCAGTACTGCCTCATACAGCTATGTGATGACGTCAAATTTTACACTGTATATTGTTTTTACTTCATGTATTCTTCATACTCTCAGCATCACTGTCTCTTCTGTGTGGTGCTATTTGCTTACCAGAAGTTCTTTGTAAATAAGCATAGCATAAAAGGTGCTTTCCTTAAAATAAGCACTGTTCAATCGATTTCTTCTTTTTAAAGTAAAGCAAGTAGATTAAAAGAAAAAAAAGTACAAGTATCTACTCCCACTCCCCACTCTAAATATAAACTGGCATCAGTTATTTCAGATACATGTAAATGCAATGCAATTAATCTAAGCATCTCTTGCTCTTGCAATCTCTCCATCTCATAAATGAATATGTGAACACAGACCAATTAGCTCTGTCAAAGTGCTTAGGAAAAAGCACATCTGCAGTATGGAGTGTGCAGCATCATACTCTTCCTCAGTGGTAGTGATTGCTTTGAAATAATCCATAGTTATTATCCATTCAGACTTGGAAGTTTTGTCTCAAAGAACACAATTAAAAAAGAATGAAGATTCATTAAAAGTACCATAGCTCTGCTTATTAAATAATGAGCTAAAATGTTCTCTGTTTAGTTATAAATAATACTTTCAAGTGGATTATAGCTGTTTTCTTCTTCCTGCTCTCTGTATCTCTCTTTGTCTCTGTCTTCTGCTTTCTCCTTTGCATTTTGTTCATAACTATAAACTTTTATATGCAACAGTCTTTGTTTTATATTTATGCTTTTGCTGCGGTAGCGTTGTCGCCTCACAGTAAGACGTTGTCCTGTTCGATTCTCAGCTTGAGCGTCTTCTATGTGGAGACATGCATGAGTGGGCGCACCTTCGTTGAAGGTTGTGCATCAGGGCCGGCAACTCAGCACATAAAAATCTACTGCCAATCATTAGCGGACCGGAGTTCCGCTGTGGCGACCCCTAACCGGGAAAAGCCAAAAGACACAAACAAAATTAATTGTAGTTTGCTATCAATATTTTCATATAGAAGACAATCACTTCCATCAGTTATCAGCATTTACACTATCCTAAAGGGCAGCACACGGCTGCAATGGGTAACACTGCTGCCTCATAGCAAGAGCTTCACTGGTTCAGTTCTCGGCGCTGGGGTACCTTCTTTGGAATTTCTCCCCCCTGTGTTTGTGTGAGTTTTCTCTGGGTGCTCCAGTTTCCTCTCTCATTCTATGCAGTAGATGTACTGGGGACTATAAACTGGGCATAGGTGTGAGTGCATGCTGATGTGATATGTAACAAAAACCTGGAAACCTACTTTTATTTCACCCCTTTGCCTTAAACATTTTCAGGGTAGCACTGGCTATCCATGAGATCACTCTAGAAGTTGGAAGTGGCTTCTAAGAGAGCTGATGAGTCAGTCAGTGGTGAGAATAAAATGCTAGGCTCAAGCAGTGAGTGGTTTATTTTTTATATTCAAATAATTTGTAATGTTTTCCATAGGTGCAAGAAGGAGAAGAAAATAAAATGTTAAGCCTGGAAGGGTAGTATACCAAAGGTGCTATAATCCTTAATAATATTTATTGTGCCAACTATAAACATGCAAGCACTTGTCAAGAGGCTTTTAGACTTCCACAAACCATAGACCAACTACACAACAGCTGGTAGTGAGAAGCAGTACCAATACAACACAGCTGGCGTTGAGAACCAGTAAACAACAGCTGATGAAAAGTAAATTGAATCTTGTAAAGACTATTACGTTACTTGCAGTCGTCCACCTTCAGTGTGGAACTGCAGAAATGGCATACCTACTTGTAGTAAATTTACAAGTCTGGCAATGTTTCCTAGGGCTGATATGTTTATTTATTATTATTTATTTCCTTTTTGTTTACCGGGAAAGTTCACACTGGGCCATTCTAAGCCCATTTTCAGTGGAGGCCTGGGGAGAAAAGCTCCACCATACATGAATAAACATGAATACATACACTGGAAATATTCAGTCAGAAAGTATATACAATGAGAAGTCGGCATTTAGCATACAGGTAAACAACAAGTAAAGGTGCTACATTGCATGATTTTAAGGTATAACAGTAGATAGGAAAACATTGCTTTGGCTGCAGTCTGCATATAAGAGATGCAAAAGTAAAAGATACTGTTTTACATGCAGGCAACATTGTTTTACAGTAAAAGGGAAATTTACATTTCCTATCTGATATATTTGTTGCAAAGGCAGACTGCAGGCAATGTACTTATATACATACAAGTCTAGAGAGGAACCATATTTCCACACTGTATTTCAAAAGCAGAAACCTTAATGGCCCTCTTGTATATAGGTTATGTTCCTGTCTGATTTCAGCAACTAGGGTTTGGTGATGACCCCAGGTAGCAAGAGGGTCAGCCAGATGTGGGGTAGGTTCAACTGCATATGACAGCTGCCCTTCCTGGGCATAGACAGGGATGCAGCCACTGTGGGGGTGGCATCCAATAGAGGTAGGGCATTATCAGGAGCAGTGAAGATAGATGCAATGTGGATCCAAGTGTATTCATGTTACCTGTTTTATATACATTTGCGCATGCACACATACGCACACATACACACACATACATATGTGTGTGTGTGTGTGTGTGTGTGTGTGTGTGTGTGTGTGTGTGTGTGTGTGTGTGTGTGTGTGTGTGTGTGTGTCTGTGTGTTATTTAGGGTACAACACTCACTCGTGGATTTTTTCAGGTCTGACCAGTGTTACAGAAGAAAAGTAAATATGTAGGAAATACATAATATCAAAATGTTTGCAAATCAGAAGTAGACAAACATTTGATAAAGAAGCATAAGTCATGTTAACACTGCCAGAAATACAAAATTAAATACATACAACAGAAGTAAAACATCATTGATAGTATAGAGTTTTCTGTCTTAAAGTTGCAGTAGACTATTTAGCACACATTCTAATGAGAAGGGGAGATGGTGGAAGTGGGGAACTGGAATGGAAGGCAGGATAGGTATATAGAGACAGAGCTAGGGATCGATGTCAGGGAGTTAGTAGTAGTACAGCTTTACTATCAGAGAATAATGGGGAAAGGGTTGCAGAGAGGCATTTTCTTGGAGAGTGTCTGCATAACTGGATTAGGCCCAGTAAATTATATCACTGCAACGTTTGTCAAGTGACCTAGCTGTTTTAGGAGCACGTACATTTAGTTGCTTGACTAACAGCTTAATCTCTCTTAAGATATTTAAAATAACAATCTACACATATTTATCACATTTTTATAACAATGTTATTCATTCTTGGGTAATGGCCTATCAGTCTAGATCATTTACTATGACCATGCCAAAACATTTGACTCGCATCCCAACATACCAGATATTCAAAGATTGGAAGCAACATGTCTGTATAGTTACATGATAACCTGCATTACTGAATGGCTTAATAATCATCAATATATGGTGCACATTTCTAGCACATTTTTTAGTGCAAAGGCTGTTAATAAGGGTCTGCCATAAGGTTCATTAGTAGGACCTCTTCTTTTTAATGTCTATTTTTATCAGTGTTAAATGCAAGTCCTAATTGGATTAATGACTTTGTGATGATGTTAATTTAGGGATGATTGTAACATTTTTGTATCAACACATTTTTTTCAGAAAACCTTAGACTCCTTATCTAATTGGGTACTGAAAGCACAATTATGTCTTTTGACTCAATCACATATTGTAAGGGACATGGTTATCTTGGTTGATGGCAATCTTGAGTTTGAGGTAAACATACACTTGATTATTAGCAGATGTTTTAATATTATAAGGGACATATTGCAATCTGTTACTTATAGTGAGTCATCTGTTATGATTCCATTGTAAAAGGCACTAGTGCAATCTCAGGTGGAGTTTTGTACAAACTTTTCATGTATAATGTAACCTGCATTAAATGCTTAGAGACAATCCAAAAGTATTATACAAAGAAAATCAATACATCATTGATTCTCTAGCCAAAAAGATTATGGAGCCTAAAGCTGTACTCTGTTTATTATAGGACAGTAGGAGGAAACGCTAGATGTGGTGTATAAATACCTTCAGGGTGATCTCCTAGCAGCAGCAGTGTGTATAACTTTCATGAATCACACTGCTCATAAATTTAATCGGCCATTACTAATTAATATTTACAGATTTAATAATATGGGCCAAACAGATTAGCAACATTTTAAAACTAACTGTCATTAACATTGAAAGTAGCCCCTAGTTTAAAACAAATTAATATACTGTTAGATAACAACATGTATGCAAACCTTATAAATTGCAGAATCACCGATAATTTCATTTAAGGTTATGAGTGCCGCACAAAATAGCACTCTGAGACCTCTCAACCAATCGGGGACAAATTTCAACAGAATCAGGGACAAGTCAAGAAAAAATCAGGGACAATCAGGGACACTTTTAAAATATTAGTGCCATTAACTTGAAACATTGACAGAATCAGAGCATATGAATTAATACACATTTTCTGAAGTAAAAGAAGTCTATAACTCTTAATTATTGTCATTATTCATTAAGTGTAATTCACCACCTTTCCTCCAAAAGTCACTAGTTTTAGGAGGAATTAAGAGGGACAGAGCTAAAATTTGAGTCAAAATCAGGGACGTCCCTGAAAATCAGGGACAGTTGAGAGGTAGTCTGACACTGTATTATACATTGCTTCCTTTCAAAACAAATCTGTGCCCACTCACTTCCATGGTCTTCCAGTACAACATATACTAATACTTCCACAAGAAAAACATAGCTAATCTACAATTTTCACTGTGTGATACTTTAAATTTCCTGCAATAGAGGCCCAAGGGATATATGCAAATGACCGTTTAAGGATATCAAGTGTTTCAGTTATATGGCTTCTGAATGTCCACAACTTTTTATTTTTTTGTTAGGGTTTAAAGACCCTGCTCCTTAATGACACCTAATATCTAAATTCCAGTTTACTTCTACTCTTGAAACTGTTGGTACATTCTTTTGAATGTGCATTGCTGGCATATCTTATTTTAACATGATATTCTCGCAGCAAAGTTCCTAAACCTGTAAACAAATTAGCATAGCCAAGAGAGACAGCATTATTATGACTCTGTACAGTATGCCACATTGTTCTTTATGTGAATGTTCTGGTATGCATGTACTCTGTTCTTGTACATTATGAACTTGTTTCACTATGTCGAACGTCTCACAATTCAAATGTCCTAAAAACAAGGATAATGAATTTCCTTATGTATTGCCATTGCATAAAAAATGATCTTACACATTTTATTTCATACCCATATTACAGAATCTTTTGACCAGTTTTCTTTATTGACTGTGACAGTACTGTTCAAACTACCCCATTTCTTTGCATTCCTGTACCAATATTTTAAAAGATTTTCAGATGTAATATTATGTACATTGACCAACATTAACTTCAACACTTTGCTGATTAGTGATGAACTTTTCTTGCCATTTTAACTCAATGTATTGTTGCTATGCTTCTGATTCATATTCTGACTTCACAGCATCGACTCTTTCATTTCTAATAATGCCAACAATTTTCTTGTTTTGGCTCTATAACATGAAGAGTCACCTGTACAATCATATCCGTTAGTTTCCACATCTTTGCAAAAATGGTCGTTTCTACCACAGCTTCTTAAAAATTCATTCAATGGTAGATACATGTTTTTTTATTGAACTTACATCAACATCTGGTACACAAGGCTTGACTTTTGACTGCATTGTACTTTTGTGATCCTCATGTCTTGTTTTCTCATTGTCATTACTGTGACAATGCATTCTTACTTTAGATTTCTTTTTTTACTTTTTAACTAGGCTCATATTTTAGGGCGGCCATGGTGGTGCAGTGGTTAGCATTGTCACCTCACAGCAAGAGGTTCTCCGGTTTGATTCTCGGCTGGGGTGCCTTCTGTGTGGAGTCTGTATGTCCTCCCTGTGGTTGCGTGGGTTTCCTCCGCGTGCTCCAGTTTCCTCCCACATCCCAAAGACATGCAGTAGGTGGATTGGACACTCTAAATTGGCCCTAGGTGTTAGTGTGTGCATGTGTGTGTGCCTTCTGTGGAAGGTTGGGTGCCGGGCTGGCAACTTGACACTGTAAAAACTCCACTGCCAATCATGAGCGGACAGATGATCTGCTGTGGCGACCCCTAACCGGGAAAAGCCAGAAGAAGAACTAGGCTCATATTTTATCTCACATACCTGTTTCTCCAGTTAGTTAATTTAACTGTGGGTATGCAATTTCACTTGTTATGCATACATCACTAGGTTTAGATAAGGTCTGTTGTACTGCTTTTAATAGTCTGACTCTTGTTTTATCATTTCTTATACCACAAATTGTTCTGTGCTTTACTCCTGATAGATGTAAATCACCAAAATCATGGACTTTGGCTTGATTATTTAGCTTTTTAACATAAGTATCTGTGGTTTTCATTGGACCTTTTTCATGGAATAACATGTTAAGATGATGAAAATGGCAAGTTTTTGAAAATGACAACAATTTCTGAATTGCTAACTTATTGCTGTTATTTCTCCTTTCTGTTCTTTCTGAAAGGCAAAACTGTTAAATACTTTCAGGGCTTCTTCCCCAGTAACATGCAAAAGCATAGCACAATGAACCTTTTCAGGCTTCTCAGCTATTCTGCTCTCACTGAGAAACAAATCAAACTTCTGGACCCATAGCTTCCAGTTTTCACCTAAGGTAGGCCATCATTTTAGAAAACTATATCCAGGGGCTTCCCACAAGTCATACAAGTGAAAATGAAATGTTGACTTTTCATTAAAAAAATTAATTTTGAAATGTTAATTATGTTTCAGCATTCTTCTTATTCCATAACAACTCGAAAGCAATGTTGCTCACTTTTAACTTCATCTTACATTTATAATGTTCATCATTCTGCCCACATAGTTCTGACTCAGACACTGTTTTTACAATTACTACCATCCATGAGGTCTTTACTGTGGCTACAAAACTAAGAATTGAGAAACTATATCACCTGTACTTTCATTTATTTATAACATCAGTTTCTTACCTCTGTGTAATTATAATTGTGAATCTTATTCCTGACCAGGGCCCTCCTTCACTCATATTCCACATTCTTGCTTTATTTATTTCCTTCATCATTTTGTTATAATGCAAATTTTAACAGATAAAATAAAAAAAGAGAGAGTGATTGCTGGTAGTAATATTATCAGTCTTAGAGTTGTAAGAAATAAAGAACATTACAGTGTATGAGCATGTGTGGGGGTAACTTTTATGAGCTCAGCATAAAACTATGAGTTATCCTTGTAACTTATGCTATCTTCCCACAATATGACATAGTATGAAAAATCTTAGTGAAATTATGAAATGCCTTTATTAAATGTGTTTTGTATTTCACAACAACTAATGAGGTTTGGTAACAATCCAATTTGTTGAGGGACATCTCCAGAAGGGAGGGGGGCTTAAATAAATATAGTAGTGGGTATTAAGAGGGTAAGGGGGGATGAAAGGGTTAAATGGGAATGAGTGATAACTGGAGGAAATGAGGTAAGATTAGGGAGGGGCTTAAGGGGTTTATGTAAGTGTAACTGGGTAAGGAATCACATTTTGGCGTGAACTTGCTATAAAGCAGGTCCATGTCCGAAACGACCTGTGGGAACTTTGATGGCTAGGTAGGCCTGGGGTAATGGTAGACTGACTAAGGAGGTGAGTATTGGAGTATATATATATTTTTTAATGTTTAGACATATTGTTTATAACCCTGTTATGAAAAGGTGTTGCCTCTGATGGTTACTGTGGTAGACAGTTACAGAATGGTTTGCCTCAGTGGAGTTTAACCTTTCTTTTTTTCCTTGTGTGTGGTTTTGTACTGCAGTGTTTCTGTATGGTTGTTTAGAGTATGCTTTTGTTTTGGTATTTCAGTTCCATTGTAGTCGGGTGGTCATGGTCCTTAGTCTGAACTTGTTTGGGGGGGTTGTATAGCCCCACTGCAGATGGGGAGAAAGTGTGGGCTGACTTTCGTTTGCTGCATTGTTTTGGACTGTGGTGTTCACTTTGGTCTCTTGGTGGCACTTCAGTTTTCATTAATGTGGCTGTGTTGGGAATATGTTTGGCTTTGGACTGGAGCAGGCTTGCGATGTGACATGATAGGCTTTGAGCACTTCTGTGCTTGCATGGCACATGTTGCATTTATCAGCAATGCTCATTTTGGGAGCATTTGAGTGCTGACTGGCATGAGGTCTGCTGCTGGTGCCCATTACTGTGAACTTGTCTTGTAGGTGTACTGGACTTTAAGAAATTGAGAGCACTGAGTGCCACAGGGTTGTATTGTGCTTCTTCCTGGTGGTTCTGTGATGTGGTTGCTTTTGGCTGAGCTGTAAGTCTCAGTTTACATTATTTTCATGAGTTGTGAGGCACCCACAGGTAATGGTGGCTCTCATGCATGTGCGGTGTAAAGTTAACTGTCAAGGGGGGAGGTTGGGAAGTAATGCTGAGGGATAGACACACATCATGTCTCTCAATAGTTTCAGATTGCTTCGTGTTGTGGCATTCAAATATGAGCACGGTGACTACTGCAGGATTAAAGAAATGCTGTTATGGCAGCAAGTTGACTTGCTTGGACAATGATGGTGATTGGAGTTCAGATTTGTGTCCTTCAGGAGCTGCTGGGTAGCACAAGAGCTGCTCATGCAACTTGGTATGTTTGAGACCAGTGTGAGGTGTTGGGGTAGATGGCTTTATATGAAAAGTCCATAGCCTATGTAAAGATTGGATTTTAATTCTATATAGCCCAAGTAAGAGTAGCGGGATCTATGTCCGAATCCAGACCAGTAACGAATGGTGTGCCTCAGGGCTCTGTCCTGGGGCCCCTCCTGTTTGGCATATACTTCTCAGAAGTACAGGCAAGCACGGAAGGGCTGTGGCTGACTAAGTTTGCAGATGACTGCAAACTGGGTGCTATAATAGAGTCTCCGGCCGACAAGGAGATCCTTCAGAAGGGCTTAAATGAGACTGATGCATGGTGTCAAAGCCATGGTCTCAAGCTAAATGCAAAAAAAATTGTAGTAATCCCCTTTGGAAAAAACAGAGTACCTGCAAACTACAACATAGGAGGTAATCCCCTGAAATCTGAAGAAGAAATAAGGGATCTAGGGACCCATGTAGATAGTCAGCTTTCCTTTGATAACCATCTTGCCAAAGTGGTTAGAAAATCCTTCTATGTGACCCACCTGATCATGAAAGGGTTCGCATCAAGATCTAAGATTGTAATGGTGCCCCTCTACTCTTCCCTCATCAGACCCATTATTGAGTACAATGCACCAATTGGAATGTACCTGGCTAGACATCTCCAGCAGCTGGAGAGACCACAGAGGTACCTAACCAAGAGGATTACTGGCCTCAAACAGTTGCCCTATGCAGCACGAGTGAAAAAGCTAAGACTGTCCTCTGTTGCATACCGCTTTCTCAGAGGCGATCTCTGTCTAACGTACAGAGCCATGTCCAACCCAGAATTGTTGAACATGCTCCATCTTAGCAAAACCAAATCTACTCGAGCTTCATGCTCTAGGGATATAAACCTCAACACAACAATGAATAGAACATGCTGGAGGGATAGATTCCCTTCGCAGAGACTTCCCTTACTATGGAACAGGGTCCCGATCTACATAAGACAGAGCCCCTCACTATCACTGTTCAAGAGGAACCTTGATGAGTGTATGGGTAACAGAAAGTTCACGCCAAGGATCACACCAACAGCACTACTAGATAGGGGTCAGGGGTACTAGCTGCTAGTACAAGGGTCTAGGGAACTACTAAAGGGGCGGTGAATACCGCACAATGTGGCTGGGCTAATATATGCCTTCGGGCAGATAGCCCAGTACCAACCTATGAACCTATTCAAATATTAAGAGGTACTAAACAGGGTTGCCCCCCTTCCCATTACTCTTTGCCCTGGCTATTGAGCCTCTTGCACATTAGTTTAGAAATAATGACAGAGTTAAAGGAGAAGTGTCAGACAAATTATCCCCCAAGATACAATTGTTTGCTGATGACCTACTAATAACTTCTAATGATACTGAAAATTCAATAGATTACCTATTACATAATCTAGACTTCTTTGCAAACATCTCTGGTCTAAAATTTGGGTCTATATTAGATCAGTGAATGCTTAAACAAGTGAACGCTGATTGATCGACCTTATTTTGGTGAATGTTCAAAATATCGAAGCAACAGAAACCCAAATTTTTTCCTAGGGAAAGAATTTGGTTGTCTGTTTCTGTTGTTTCGGTATTTTCAGTGCTGTGGTGGAAAGTTACTGGTCGGATTCAGGTAAGTGTGTGATTATGTGGATGTGAGTGTTACGGTGGGTTAGGTGAGTTAGGGTTAGGGCTCAGGTTAGGTATGTGTGCGTTTGTGTGGACGTGAGGGTTAGGGCGGGTTTAGGTCAGTTAGGTTTAGGGAGCAGGTGAGGTGAGTGCGCGATAGTGATGGACCTTAGGGTTAGGGTTTGGGTTAAGGTAAGTGGATAGTTAGTGGTGTGTGCATAGTTTAGTGTAGGGTTAGGTGTCAGATTTTAGGTGTATGTGTGTGGATTTCTCTTTGTTTGGTGTGCTTGTGTTGTGCGTATGTGTTTTGGATCAGCTATTTTTTTCCCTAGGAAAAAAAAATCGCTGATCTGACAGTTTGAGATTGTAAGCTTTCACTTACATGAGGTTGATCAATCAGTGTTCACTTTTTTAAACGTTCGCTGATCTAATATAGACCCTAAAATTTAATCACAACAAAACTCAGGTACTTCTAGTGAACAAAATTGTTACTATGAAACTTTGATCAAAAAGAGACATAAATTGGGAGGGCACGCATATTAAATATCTAGGTATCATTATTGAGTCTAATTATAAAAAGTCCTCCCGTCTAATTGCCAACAATTTATAAACTCAATTACTAGATGGAACAGACTCTTCTTCACATTTGAAGACAGACTAACTTTAATCAAAATGATACTGTTACCTAAAATCTTATTCATTGGCCAAGCTCTAATAATTCCCCCTCCTGTCAAAATTAAATAGAAAAGTAATAAATTATTACTCAGCTTCCTTTGGTATTCCAGAAAAACAAGAATTTCTCTTCTCTGGCACACCAAAGTTAGGATGAAGGAGGTATAGGGTTTCCAAATATTGATTTTTATTTAAACTCCACATTTATTAACATAGTGTTGCTTTGGAATAATACTTCTTATACATCATACTGAAAATCAATACATGAAACCTTACTTCTAAATAGCAATAGGACATTGCTTGAACCATATACTCAAATACATACAGACATTTTGATATGGATTTTAAAAATGTACATTCAAAGTGAAATGTCAAAACTTGTTCTCATACCTCTTATAAAGCAAATATTGCTGTTGTTTAAAAAAAACTTGTGTTCTAATCAATTAATTAAGAATTTATTAATAATTATGCTTTGCATTGCTTACACAAATGAATGTTTGATATCTTTTGATACTCAGAAAATGTTAGAATTTAAGAAGGGTGACCTATTATATTGGAAGCAATTTCTTTCAGCTAATAAAATAAGTTCTGCAGACTATTTGATCAGCAGATATAGTTTACAAAACTTCAATTGGCTGGACATCCAGACTTGTAAGGATTTTATACATACTAAGCTGGTACCTTCATTAGAGGCATACAATAAGAGTAACTTAAAAATCTTGGATTTTATCTCAACAATTGTTAATAGCTCACCCAAAAACACTTTATACATATTTGTTATTGATGATTGTTAATGTTGTTGTTGTTGCGATGATTTTAGGAAAACAGATGTTTTTTTTTAGAATTATTCAAGTGAAGTTAATAGACATGTATTCTCAGAAAAAAAAAACTTTGTTTAGAGTCGGTGAAGGAATCTACATCTTCCCTGTTCTTCATGTATACACATGGAAATTTTGACATAGATGTTTTTTTTACCTCATATAGACTGGCAATAATGTACAAGAAAGATGAAATGAAATGCTGGAAATGTGGACACCCTGATGCTGACTGGATACATATGGTTGTTAATTGCAAAATAATTTCCCCATTTTGGTTAGACTTTAAATATCTTTGTAAAGCTCTATGGAATGACAGCTGTATAATTTCTAACTTCTTTGTCCTTTTCAATGTTCCTGTTCCTGAAGTCATTCTTAAAAATCAAACATTTTTACTATGGTCTATCCTCTCAATAGTAAGGAAAATTGTTACTAAAAATTGGAAATCCCAATCTACTCCTGTCTTTAAAGTTGAGTTTATTCATCTTGTGAAATACATTTGTAAGAATGAGATTGTTACTATAAAAGCAAGGACTAACACGACAACTCATCATTTAATTGCTTGGACAAAATTTTCTGATCTGTTAGAGAAATATTAAGTGTTTTCCTATGTAGATTGCTTTTTAGTTGTTATGAACATTATATATAGTGTATTTGTTTTTTTCTTGTTACTATACTGTTAAGTTATTGTGTTATAGAATGAATAAAAACATTTTGGAAAAAAAAAAGAATGTGGGCGAGCGCTATCCTGTTGTTAGGTAAGTATTCCAGGGGGGGGTTTCATTGATTTTCATCTTGGTAATGTTCTCTTTTGTTGGTTGGGTTGAGTTGGTCGTGGTGTTATTGTTTATTTTACATTTCAGTGGTGTCTAGTTAACTTACTCATCGTGTGGTGCTTGGGTTGAAATGGGCCACTTTTTTTTTTTACTCCTGTACTGCATCTCGTTGGACTGACTGTTTCTGATTCATGGCAGTGAAGGTCTGGAGTATTTTTGTGGGTGGCAGGGCATCCCTTCTTGGCCTAAAATTTTTTAAAAGGTTGTCTAGATTTTGCCTCATATTTGTGGTCCATGTCAGGCAGTAGAGTTTCAGACATCATAACTTTACATGATATTCTATCAGCTTTCCAAATTTGCAGAAGTAGTATTTACAGCTTGAACTATTTGTTGGGGAAGGGGGTTGCATGAAAGAAGAAGTTCCACAAGTACAGTAAGTGCAAATGACCACAAAAACTGTAAATCAAACTGAAAAAAGATGGCCAGCACTAAAAGCGTGGAATATTCAAACATTTAATGTGGTAATTGCAAAACCACAAGACACACACGAACAATTCTTATTATACCACAAAGTAAGACTCCGCAGCAACTTGTAGAAAGATTTAATCCACTGAGATGTAGTTACATCCAACAATACAAGATACACAAATACTGGTTTTCTGTTCATTCATCTCACTAACACTCACCTTACATTTTATACAACTTCAAATCACTCCTAAGTTAATTACATCCAATTATTCAATCAGCCACATCACTTTTTTAAAAAGATAAAATGCATAAAACACTGCACAGTTTAAAGCTACAGTTGCTAAAGCAAACTCTTCCATGAACAATCATAATTCAAACCATACGGTTTAAGCGTGTTAAATTTTAATATAAAATATAATTCTTTTTTCCTTAATATTTGTTTTATACATTTATCATTTAAATACTTTGTATTTTCAATACTATCTAGCACTGTGACCCTAAAGTTCTCCATATTACCCCCATGATATTTTTGGAAATGCCCTGCCAACGGACTAGTTTCCTTATTTTTCAAAATACCCCTAACATGTTCCTTAATTCTACATGCTAAGGTTCTTTTTGTCTCTCCCACATAAAACGTTTTACATGGGCATTCAATTCCAAAAACAACCGCTGTAGAATTGCAGTTGTATATTCCCTTTGTTGCAACTGGGATGCCATTAATTTTATCAAATTGTTGTACGATAAACCTACAAATAGTGCATTTACCACATCTTTTAGTACCCTGATACATAGCTTGTGAGTACACTGGCATATTAACCATTCTAAACCGGCTATGTACCAAGAAATCTTGTATATTTCTCCCTCTTTTGTAGGAAAAAATAACATTTTTTTCCGACAAATAATCTACTTCTTTTTTTAATAAATTCCAACTATATAGCACATGTTCCTTAATACTATCTGATAATACAGAAAAGGTAGACACAAAGTATACAGCATCTTTACCCTCTTGGGGTGTCTTCCATGTTCTCCCTCTGTTATATTTTCCACATTTTTTAACCTTCTTTAAACTCTCCTTCAAATTATATTCTTCATAACCTCTTACTTTAAATTTGTTGTAACTCTGTATAAACTCCTTTTCTTTAGTAATAGGGTTGCTACACAATCTATTTACCCTATTCAACTCTGTATAAGGAATTGCTTTAATAATATGTGCTGGATGATAACTGCTGCCATGCAGTATAGAACCAGCCCCTTGAAATTTTCTGTGAATTTGATATTCCAACTTATAATCCTTACAGCCTATTAGTGAAATATCTAAATATTGCACTTTCTGACCATTTTGCAGTCCATCAAACTTTACACCCATAGTATTATCCTGTATCTCCATTAAAAATTTTTGCACTTCTTGTTGCCCACCTTGACAAATAAACAACAAATTGTCAATAAAACGATAATATCTATATACATGTTTTTTGAAAAAAGCATTGGTGTATATATGTTTGCTCTCAAAAAGCCCCATAAATACATTGGCGTAACTGGGGGCAAAAGCTGCCCCCATCGCTGTGCCCTGCTTCTGCTTGTACATAGATCCATTAAATTCAAACATGTTATTATTTAAGCATATGTCAAATAATTCTAATATATAATTAACAACATCCTCATTGCCCATAAAATACTTAATGGCAGCCTTTCCATCTTCATGCTTTATGTTTGTATACAAGCTAACCACATCTATTACTACAAAATACATGTCATCATGCCAGCATATGTCCTTTACTTTCGTTATTAAATCAAAGACATCTTTAATATAAGATGGTAATTTACATACAACTGGCATCAAATACATATGTAGAAACTTTGAAATATTTTCTAAGTAACCATTTGTCGCTGATACTATCGGACGTCCTGGTGGTGGAAAAATGTTCTTATGTATTTTCGGAATGCAGTAAAAGCAGGGCATTCTAGGGGCAATAATATTAAATTTTTCTTTTATATCTTTATAGGAAAAGTATTGTAACCTATAGCCTTTATCAATAACATGCTCATACTTCCTTTGTGCTTCATTATAATCATTAATGTCTATTTGTTCATATATTTGTTCATTCTTCAAATGCTCATAACACATTTCTAAATATTGAGCCACATTTAATATTACTAATATTATATTGTTGTCCCGGCTCAGAACATTTAAACATTCCCATTCTGTTTTAGTAAGATTATACTTAACAGTTTTTTTATTCCATTTAAATTTTTCAAATTCCATTTCCATGTTCTGTGTTAATGAGTTATGAAAATATTTGATACTATCATTACTCTGAGGTGGCATAAAAGTACTAGCTGTTTTGATTATACTAGTATCAAATTCCTTATGTTCACTTATATCCACTTCTGAATTACATGAAAAAAATTCTTCTTCTTCTATATTATTAACTAATATAGTGTTACTAGCTCCATAATGACTTGTTACCGAAGAATCATTATTAGAACAATGAAACATATCCATTAGATGCAATTTGCATGTAAAATAAAATATATCTGCTTTCAACATATGTACCCTAGGTAAAACTGTGGGTACAAATTTTAACCCTCTGTTTAAAATATTTAATGCACATTGTGACAAGTTGCGACCAGATAGATTTACCACATACTCGCAGTTATCATACTCACAAGCAATTTTAGTCCCATTGTCCATCCCATTTACTTTTTTTGTTGTTTGGGCGCTGCTTACCATAGCCCAACCCATTATACCCCTGTCCATTCCAACTCCATTTCCGACTGAAACGGCTATCCTGAAACGAATTTAATCCCTTGTGATTCCCAGGTTTGGGAAGTGCTGGATACTCTTCATTATCCGTTTCTGCTTCAGTCTGCGATAATCCGCTCTCCACTGAGACATACCCTGCTCCTTCTCCTTCTGTTTCCTTCTTTCTACACTCGAAATGCACACGTTGTCGTCGGGCTTTACGATTGGTCGACAGCAAAAACACTCTCTTGTTCTCATAGTCACGTAAGTCTCTATGTAGCTTGCGTTTCTTACGGTCAATGAGTTCCGACTCATATACATTTAATTGTACATTTGTCTTCACCAAAAACTGTTGTAGATCATCATGTTTAATTTTGTTGGAAATTTCAATGCACATTGTTTTAATCTCCTCCCTCAACTTTTGCTTTTTCAGTGCATCTCTTTCTATCAGTATTCGGACCCATTCTTTGCTGCACCGGTGAGCAGCCGCTAACCATCTATCGTGAAATTGCTTTTCCTCAGGGCTAGTAAGATCAAAAGGTGTAGAAGGATTTTTAATACTACACAGCCCCCTGGGAGTAATATCTAGTTCTTCATACCGCTGCAGACTCTGCAAATTTAGAAACACTGAGGTTTCTTTAAATAGCAATTTTTCTATTTGTATATATGAGTCCCGAACCAAAGGAGCCAACATAGTTTCTATTTTCTTACCAACACGTGCAAACGGATTTTGTTGCCACAGCTTCCGATCCTGCTGCCATTTGTTATATAGCCCAGATACTGCTTCACCATTTTGTACCTCATCTTTTCCTTGTACTGCACCCGCATTCATGGAATTATTTGCAGCATTTGAAGCAATAAGAAAGCTGTCAATTGATTTTTGCGTACTGTCCATTGTAGTCTCTCTGAACATTCTTGGTAATGCTGCGAAGGAGTCACTGGCCATAATTGCAAAACCACAAGACACACACGAACAATTCTTATTATACCACAAAGTAAGACTCCGCAGCAACTTGTAGAAAGATTTAATCCACTGAGATGTAGTTACATCCAACAATACAAGATACACAAATACTGGTTTTCTGTTCTCTCTAGCGCCTCGGCAAACAGCCTTTACAGAGTAAATTATTCATCTCACTAACACTCACCTTACATTTTATACAACTTCAAATTACTCCTAAGTTAATTACATCCAATTATTCAATCAGCCACATCACTTTTTTAAAAAGATAAAATGCATAAAACACTGCACAGTTTAAAGCTACAGTTGCTAAAGCAAACTCTTCCATGAACAATCATAATTCAAACCATATGGTTTAATATAAAATATAATTCTTTTTTCCTTAATATTTGTTTTATACATTTATCATTTAAATACTTTGTATTTTCAATACTATCTAGCACTGTGACCCTACAGTTCTCCATATTACCCCCATGATATTTTTGGAAATGCCCTGCCAACGGACTAGTTAACTTATTTTTCAAAATATCCCTAACATGTTCCTTAATTCTACATGCTAAGATTTTGCCTCATATTTGTGGTCCATGTCAGGCAGTAGAGTTTCAGACATCATAACTTTACATGATATTCTATCAGCTTTCCAAATTTGCAGAAGTAGTATTTACAGCTTGAACTATTTGTTGGGGAAGGGGGTTGCATGAAAGAAGAAGTTCCACAAGTACAGTAAGTGCAAATGACCACAAAAACTGTAAATCAAACTGAAAAAAGATGGCCAGCACTAAAAGCGTGGAATATTCAAACATTTAATGTGGTAACACCATCCAGGGTAGTGTGCAAAGCACGATCCCCATCAAATCAGACCAGTTTCGGCAAAAACACTTGCCTTCCTCAGTGAAAACAAATTAATAAGCAGATAATGCAAAATATATACACATCCAGTAACAAGCACAAATGATTGTCATTGGATGATTTATAAATTATCTTTTAAACCTGGGGAAAACAACCCCCCCAACCTAATTATCCAACTTTTCTCCATTTTATTAAGTAAGTCATGCCATCCCATTTTATTAGCCCTATCTTTACAATTTTATTAATAATAGTAAATCTAAACTGTGCTGCAGGATGTTTAATGGAGTGTTTATATAAGGCATTAGAAAGCCTTTTATTTCTAATGTCACTCATATGTTCAGATATATGGATTCGTAGGGGCGTGAGGTTTGGCCAATATAAAAGGAAGAACAAGAACAGGTTGCTAAGTAAATGGTGTGCATTTACAATTGAATGGTCACCAGGTCACATTAACTGGTATAAAAATGATAGGCTATGTGCCCTGTGGTCATTGTACATTCTGTAAATTTGTTTTGAAGTCTAAACAATTTACCAGTAAGAACATGGCCACTGTGCATGATATTAGGTTTTTAGGTAATTGTAGCACAGATTGGCTGATTTACTTAACCTGTTCTTGTTCTGCCTTTTATATTGGCCAAACCTCATGCCCTCTACGAATCCATATATCTGAACGTATGAGTGACAACAGAAATAAAAGGCTTTCTAATGCCTTATATGAACACTCCATAAAACATCCTGCAGCACAGTCTAGATTTGCTATTATTGATAGAATTGTAGTAGATAGGGCTAATAAAATGAGTTGGCATGACTTACTTAATAAAAAGGAGAAAAGTTGGATAATTAGGTTGGGGGATTGTTTTCCCCAGGTTTAAATGAGAATTTATAAATTGCCCAATGACAATCATTTGTGCTTGTTACTGGATGTGTATATATAGGTTCATAGATTAGTACTAGGCTAACTGCCCTTGTGAGCCATTTTAAGCCTAGCCAATTGCATTGTCTGCTTATTAACTTGTTTTCACTGAGGAAGGCAAGTGTTTTTGCCAAAACCGGTCTGATTTGATGGGGATTGTGCTTTGCACACTACCCTGGATGGTGTTAACACATTAAATGTTTGAAAATTCCACGTTTTTAGTGCTGGCCATCTTTTTTTCAGTTTTAAGGGGGGTTGCAGCCAATTACAGTCACTGGCTGTTGCGATGTTTTTTTTTTTTTTTTTTTTTTGACAGTGAGTTTTCGTGAGTTGGAGGTATCTGCGAGTAGCAGTTGCTCTCTGTGCATGGGTGGTGAGGCGGTAGCCACAATACCTTTTAACTGCACAGCATTTACCTCATATTTTGGTCTGTTCCTTAAACTGTTTGAGTTTCTGGATGCAGTCTTTAAAAAAGGATATACATTTCTTTCTAAATTATTGATTTTCTGGCTAATTACTGGAATGGTTTGAGGAGTTTAGTCACTGGATGAGGATCTACGTTTCTTTTCGGATTTTGTATCCTTCAGAAATATAACCGATGAGGTGGATCTTTTTGCCAACTTTCTGGGTTTCTGGGACTGGTGTTTGCAATCTGTCTATATATTTTTTTTTCCATTCTATCTGGCTTTGTTCAGATTTTTCACTAGGCATACCTCTCAACTGTACAGATTTGGCAGAATGTTTGGATTTCTGCCTCATATTTTGTTTTTTTTTTCATAACATTAAGGTTTCCTATAAAATTAATGGTGGATCATTAAGGATCCATGTTTTAAAATATTGGCAGACATTTGAGGTTCAGACTTCAATCCCATCAGAGAATTCATGTTAAGGTAAACCCCGTCTATCAACTTTCTAAGTTTAGAGCTATATTTGGGAGTTGTCCTTATTTTTGGACCTTTGTCTCACTCTTATTTATGGCTTTGTTCAGATTTTGTGCTAAGAGGTTCAGAGGTATGGCACTAAGAGGTTGAGAGGTATGGTAACCAATGTGGGTGAGGGGGAAGAACCTTGGTGGGCTATTTTTCTGGGGGGTTTCAATTAACTCTTAACCTTTGCTCTCCAAAATGGAGAACATCAGGCATTGTAATATGGGAAGAATGGGGCATGAGGTGAAACACAGAATACTAATGGTGTATTAGCAATGTTAAGTGGGGGGGGGGGGGTCACAGGCAGGTTAAAGTATGCTGCTTGCTTGTATTCTTATAACAAAAAAAAAAAAACCTGTTAATGAATTAATATGAGCAAGTTTGATTTACCATGCATGTTACTAAGGAATTCCAGATATGTGCTATTTGCAGTTATCAGACTTGACTGCTGCTGCCCAGAAGTGGCAGAATGGATGTATTTATTTTGTAATTTAGGTGGAGCACTTCATGGCTTCTCTCCCATCATTTCTCTGAAAGGTTGAGAGGAAGGCAAACATAGCAGAAGAGCACAGTAGGTTCTCTCTCTAACACTGGTCTTAAAGTTGTGGATTGCTTGCAGCTGAAGTAGAAAGGACAACCAGTCTCTGGGTGGTGGGAGTGGTTGTACTTTTATGGGTGGTAGATGCCTGGTAATGTTATGGGGTGTTAGGCAAACCTCTCCTTTAACATGGATGCCATCACAGGCTCCGTGATCTGCTGTATTGGCAGAGTAAGGGAATGGCTTAAACTTCCATTGCCCTGACTGTTTCTGCTTCCATTGCCAAGATGAGGAATGTTGCTTCTATAATATGGAACAAATGGGTAAAAGATGGAATCTTTACTAATGCATTTCAGAGGAATTACAGTTGTCTTTCTCATTGCAGATGATGGTACTGTGATGGGTGTTTCAGCTACTTCAGTGTTATGCAGTGAGGTCGCAGACGGTGGAGGCAGGTTGTTGCAGTGGATGTCCCGGTCAGTATAGTGGTGTGCAATGAGGTCACACATAAGGAGTGCAAAGGGAGCCGCAGAAGTGAATTTCAAAGGTAATGGATGCTGCAAGGGCAGAAGTTCTGGTTTCTGAAGTGGTGCACAAGAAGATTACAGGTAATCTGATTTCACTGGAAGCTCATTTAGGCACATCAGTATTGGTGCAGTTCGGGGTAGTGCGGGGCAAGTGAGGTGGAGGTATGTTGTGGCAGGATAAATTAGAGCTGGGGATTGTTTTAGGGGAGTCTGGGTTTTTTCATAAGCAGGGTGAAGTCACAACACTTGATCACAGGAAGTTACTAGGCTAAGGGCTCTAAGGTCCTTATAAGTTAGTCAAGTTCAGCCCTTACCTCCACGTGCAGAACCTGTTGCTTTTGCCTAAGAGGGACATGGGGGGGGGGCTTTGGGGTGATTTTACAGTTTCTTATTCAGTTCTTCAAATGGTGTTTGATTATGCAGATGTCAGAAGGTTTAATCAAGGCATTGTTTAAGCTTGCTGCAGGAGTTTGGGGTACCTGTTATAGGGGAGGTTTATGGCATGGTACTGCCAGACTGATTACACTTGTGTTGCAGCTGCCTGTAAAAAGGAGTTTGGTGAGGTGATTTAGTTATTTGGTCGGCTTGAGAACAAGGTCAGGCAGTTCAGTTGGTCAAGATGTAGTTAGCTACAATGTACTTGCATTCGGTTGTTTCAGATTGTTTGAAGAGGATCAATGAGGTGTTCTGTTGACTTATGGAGAGATTGCAAGGTGAGGTAGCTGTTGAAAGACAATCTGTCCCTCCAGCATGTCTTTATTAATGTTACATACCCAGTTAAGGTCTTTAGAGCGAGTAACCAGTGCGTCAGTTGACTTGAGCTTTGGGCTGATAGGTGGTGGTTGGTATATGTCTGACTTTTAGAGGACCGTTTTATAAAGAAGGTGTATGGTAGGGGATTCCATCAGTTGACTTGCACTTTGAGCTAACAGGTGGTGATTAGTATATGTCTGACTTTTAGAGGACCTTTTTATAAAGAAGGCATATGGTAAGGGATTGCTGGATTGGTTACATTTCTGTTGTAGCTCTCGGTGACGGATTTTGGTTGGAAGATTAAGTCATTTGTCTGGCTTGGGAAAAAGTCAAGGCAGTTTAATTTGTCCAGAAGGAGTTAGCAGTGAGTAGTGTAGTTGCACAGGAGACGCGGCTAGGTCCAGTCACAAAATTTTGGTCGATGGAGTGAAGGGTTGTGGGAAGGTTTGATAGTATAAGATTGATCAACATTGGCTATTGACAGGCTAGGTTTGTTGGGGGCTGACACTGGTATTTGGCTATTTATTGGGCTATAGTTCATAACATTTATTTTATGGATGTATTGCAGTCATTCTGAGGGTGGTTTTGTTGGTCAGTAAATGTTATGATGAGCATTAAATGTTTGCTTGTTTACAAGGGATAGTTGGTGTGAGGGCAGATTTGCTATCAAACTGGAAAGGAAAACTTATTGTGGCCATTATTATATACACAGGTGATATATTGGGGTTGCATTTATGCATGAGGGTATGCAATTGCACTTGCATTGTTTTACGTGGCATTGTGCTTAGTGTCTGCTGGTACATTTGGCAGGTAAGATTTAGGACTCATTCTGAAGCTAATACTGGTAGTTTGGATAAGTGAGATACAGAAGTTGTGTGCAATTATCATCATTACTTTAGTATTGGAGAGGGATTATTGTGTTAATCTCAGACTTTTAGGCAATTGGTTGCTTTGGGAACTTATATAATAGGGTTTTAGGAGGTGACGACAGGGATCTAGTTTGGTTTAAAGAGGATGGAGTACACTGAATGATGTTTGGCTACTCCAATTGTGTGGTTAGGTTGTAGGAGGTTTTGGTCAGGGAGAGGGGGAACAGCCTAGTCAGGCTGGTGGGCAGAGAAGAGGGATAGGCTTGCCCTCTTCTGTTCCACCTCTGGTGTTGGTTGTTCATTTCAATGAGTTGGGAAAGGAAAGTGAGCAGTTGGTCACTGCTTGATAAATAAAATTAGTGAGCGGAGGTAAGGATGCTGCTTATCTGGTGGATGTTAATTCAATAATGGTAAATGAAGTGAGGGATGGGATGCTGCTTCCTAAGTAAAGTAAGTGAGTGGAGTTATGGATTCAGTGGGTCAAGATGAGTGAGGTCACGCTGTCCTGGTTAACCTTACATGGTTGTTTATGCTGTGATTAAAGATCAACTATACTATTTTTCAGTGGTAATTAATAAATATTTGTTAGCAAACTTATTTTTATGGAAGTTTAATAAAGGTTGTCAAATGTCATTCGGTGTGATGTGTTTATTGAAGGGGACCAGGACAAATGAGGTTTGGTAACAAACCAATTTGTCCAGGGACATCTTCAGAAGTGGGGTTAGATAAATATAGTAGTGGGTATTAAGAGGGTGAGGGGGGATAAAGGGATTAAATGAGAATGAGGGATGATTGGGAGAAAACTAGATAAGAGTAGGGAGGAGGTTAAGGGGTTTATGCAAGTGTTACTGGGTAAGGAATCACATTTTGGCATGAACCTGCTAACCCGCCCTCCTTCCCTTTTTTGTGGAATAGTGGGAATAGTGGTTATTTTATTAGTCCAGGTAGAGAAAAGAAGAGGGACAGGCTTGCCTTCTTCTGTTCCCCCTTTGGTTGTTGTTGTTGTGTCTTTCGGCTTTTCCTGGTTAGGGGTCGCCACAGCGGAACTCCAGTCCACTAATGATTGGTAGTTGATTTTTATGTGCAGAGTTACCAGCCCTGACGCACAACCTTCAACGAAGGTATGCCCATTCATGCATGTCTCCACGCAGAAGATGCTCTAGCTGAGAATCAAACCGGACAGCATCTGACTTTGAGGCGACAACGCTACTGCAGCACCACCACCGCGTGTTGGTTGTTAATTTCAATGAGTTGGAAAAGGAAAGTGAGCAGTTGGTCACTGCTTGATAAGTAAAATAAGTGAGTGGAGGTAAGGATGCTGCTTATTTGGTTAGCTGTTTAATTCAATAAGTGGTAAATGAAGTGAGGGATGGGATGCTGTTTCATAAGTAAAATAAATGAGTGGAGGTTTGGACGCTGCTTCCCAGGTCAAGATGAGTGAGGTCATACTGTCCTGGTTAACCTTACATGGTTCTTTATGCTGTGATTAAGATCAACTATACTATGTTTCAGTGGTAATTAATAAATATTTGTTAGCAAAGTTATGTTTATGGAAGTTTAATAAAGGTCGTCAAACGTCATTCGGTCTGATGTGTTTATTGAAGGGGACCGGGACAAATAAAATTCATAAATTTAGTAAAATATCAATAATGCTATGATATTGTCATGTATGTGTAACAGGATCTCAACAACTAAATATACTATATAACTAAATGTGCTTTATGGTAGATTATCAGCCCACCTCAGGTGTGATGATACCTAAAGGTGTTATTCCTGCTACAAACTGGACTTGCATTATAAAAATAAAGACACAATTAATTTATTTTCAGCCATGGTGAAAAGGAACAACATTACAGTTAAGGATGAGGTAGCTTTTGATATTTCCACCTTTCCATTTTATAATCAGTTTTACCAAATATTCTATTTTATTAAGATAAACATAAAAAAGTAGCAATTGCTCTTTAGCCAATTATTAAAATTTAACTCAATGTAGACATTGCAAAACCATTGAGTGAACAGATCCAGCTAAAATAAGCAATAATCATATTAAATATAGGTGAGTTTATTTAACAGTTACAGTTACATTCCTTAAGCCTGTTCTGTGACATTCAAGATTTAATTTGGGAAGAACATTAAATTAAACGCATGATGTGATATTAAACATGTATTTAGGCAAACACTTATCTTAAGCACTAAATATGTAAAGATAAGTATTCCTTTATTTATAAAGTAGAACAAAAATAGAAATTTACTGAAAAGACCAATATTAGTAATCATACATGGTGAAAAATAAAATAATGCTGAGTAGATTTCTTCATTTGTACATTTTATGCCATTTCAGACTGCCATAAAGATGGGTTTAAAATAATCCAATTAGGGAGTATAAATGACAATGAAATTATCAGTGACAGACCTGCTGATATGAATGCGATACTGTTTTATATATTTAAACATAAACCAATTATTTCTTTGCATCTCACAAAAAGGAAAATGCTGTCTTACTTAATAAGAGACAGAGAGGAACCCTATTTAAACAGTTTGTAACAGACAGAGTAGTCAACATATATTAAAATATAACTGCATCATCACTGCAACCAGAGTACAGTCAACATCTATAACAAAAGAAAAGTTTCAGACATGTTGGACCAAAAGGTCATAACGTACATTTACACAGGAGGTATGTGTTAATAATAAAACTTTAATACTGTGTTTATAGCGCAAGACATTTGAAAGGAAACAGAATTATACCATACTGTATAATGCAATACTAAGCAATCAACTTTCTTTGTTATGCCCTCAAGATTTAATGAAATGCCACCTAAGAACTCCATACCAATTAAATTGCTTATATGTATGAAAACAAAGAACATGTATTTGATCTAGATATTCAGGGTTTAATCCACGTTTATTTACAATTTCTTTTTAAAAAGGCATGAAAAAAACATTAATGTGGGTGGGAAAAAATTACATGAAGTAGTTTGGTTATTTTGTATCAAATACTACCTGAAAATATTTGAATTGCACTGGTGAGTATGTAACCATGACAATCACAAGCTCAAACAAGTTAGAAAATGGACGCATGAGTGGGTGACTGATGAATATTCATCTTGAATGTGTGTCATGTTATAAGTTTTAAACAATAGTTGTTTTTATTAAAGATTTCATCCCCACATAAAGAACCTTATAGTTAAGGTACAGATGACATAAGACATACATAGAAGCTTTACAATTTTTCTTCACATGATGACTCTCTAAAGGGACTTTTAAGGACAATGACATACAATTGGTATTATATTTACACTATTTTCCCTTTCCACGCATTGGATGTGGGATCAGTTATCATATGATATGGTACTGGCTCAGATGCTACATTATGATGGTCCCTAAAGAGTTATCCTTTCAGGACTTATCTGGTACCCATTGTTCCATCTCCCCATGAACAAGTATGTGCCACTATGAATTCAAAAGGTCCCATACTGCTTTTACTTCTAGCTGATCTAATGACAGAGGAGCCGAGACCTCCACTTCTCTTTCACTGTAGCAGTGCACTGCTACATCCATCCAACCACAGAAATACTCATATCTGTAGAAGCATGG